>NC_056741.1:1246230369-1246340369 GCF_019279795.1 Protopterus annectens | reverse complement strand
ATGTTAGAGAACTTCAATGTTATAATATAGACCCAGTATGACAACCCTGTGTTTCCAAAAGTCAAACATTCCTCTTATGCGGTTCTGATGATGCCATAAGATGGCAGAAACATGCATGTCCCCAGCTAGAGGGTTTGGCTTTATTGGCATGAAATTGTCCATAAATAAACGTAAAAGAAAAAGTCATGGACATTCAGAATTACCATTTAACTGAAACACCTGACATCCTTGAAGGGTAATTTGCATATATCCCATGTTGCCTCTTCTGCAAGAGATTTAAGGTATCATACTGTAGGAAGTCTAGCTTTGCTAGATTTTTCTTTTTTTTATAATCTTAATAATGCTGAAAAACAGGCACTAAAAGAGCTGAAAGAGAATAGGAGTGTGATAGTGCGTCCCATGGATAAAGGTGGCGCAATTTTCTAAATAGCTAGTATTCATCACAAGAGCAAGAGGCTAGAATTACTGGCCGATGAATTCTGGTGATCTTTTCATAGGTACCTTCAAGTGAATAGCTTAAGCCAAATAGTTAAAGATACGCAAAGACCCTGTAATGCCTCCTATCATATCAGGTAATAGGTTGTCAACAGAGCGTGTTTCTATGTTTATAGAACAGCAACTGAAGAAAGTTCTACACAAGGCACCATCAGTAATTAAGGACACCAGATGCTTTTTAGGTATGATGTTTGATTATACCAGTTGCTTGGAAAATGGTATAAAACATCAGATGGTAACTCTTGAAGTGCAAAGTTTATTTACTGTCATTCCCAACACCTATGGCATTTATGCCATTAAGAGTTTTCTGCAAGAGAAAAGTGAATATGACAACGAGAAATCAATCTTATAGGTGTTTTAGTGGAGCTCATACTCAAACAGCATTTTCAAATTTGATCAGAGCATCTACTGGCAAAAATGGGGTGTCACCATAGGCACCTCATATGCAAACAGCTATGCCAACCTAATGTTGTCTAGCTGGGAAGAAGCACACATTTTTAACAATTCTTTTACTTCAGCATTGAAATTTTACATATGTTTTGTTGAAGATGTTTATTTGCTATGGGATGGTACCTCTGAAGAACTGAGTCACTTTGTTCAATATCTAGAAGCATCGACAGATTTTCTCAAGTTCACAGTGCATGAATCATATACTTGAATAGATATTTTGGACATCTCACATAGTGTTGATGTAGATGGGGTCTTACATGCTAGTCTTCATATGAAAGAATGTTAGAAGAATAAGTCACTCTTTCATACTAGTATGCATCTACAATGCATCTTCCCCAACATTTTGAAGAATCAATTAATTAGAACTTCCAAACTCTGAACAGACGATGGTGAATTTATTCAAGCCACTGAGAATATAGGTCATCAGTTCAGAGATAGAGGTTACACAAAACATGAAATGGAAAGAGAAATCACTATAGTAAGACGCACGAGAGCGACAATGGCCAGATTGTTTGTATTTAAGAAAATGCCTGATTCTGTAAACTCAAGAAACAATGCAATTACATCCATTCAGAAAAAATTAATTGTACTTACATATGCCAGTGACATCAACTATGTCTGTGATATCATCAAAGATAATTGGAACATTTTGACAACAGATAGAGCAAGAAAGGATATAGTAGGAGATATACCATCATTCTGTTTTAAACAAAATAAAAATCTAAAGCAACATTTATGCTTCACTACTCAGATGATCAATAGCATAAGATCTGAGAGAGCTGATACTTATCCATGTAGGATGTGCACATATTGCAAGTATATATCCAAAAGAAGTGAATTTATACAGCCAACATTTAGAAGCAAATATGTTCCAAGACTATATGCTGACTGTAAAACAAGAAGTGTGGTTTACATTGTTGCTGCAACTGCTGCAGCAGCTTCTCTGTAGGAAAACTGAACAGACAGTTGAAGGAATGTATTCTGAAGCACAGAAGTGACATCCACTTAGGAGACCCAAAGAATCCTCTTGTAAAGCACATCTCCATCAATGCTGGCCATGATTTTCTTTTTATGGTCTTACAAGTCATAGGAGAAGACATTAGGGGAGGCAACATTAAGGATAAAATGGAGCTTGCAGAAATGAGATGGAATGGGGATCTGCAAACTAATAAACCACCTGGTTTGAATGTGAATTTACCTCTTCAGCCATCCCTTAAAGGGTGTAGGCTGTACAGATGATCGTGATTGGATAAAACATCTCCAAGTGGCTATGTCATTACGCAACCATCAAAGCCAGCCCCTGATGGGTCTCTGTAATTTAACAAATTTTGATTGGATATTATGTTTTTTTTCAATAATTTTACTAACTGAGAATAAGTAGATCTGATGAAGTGTCATTGTTCAACCGAAAGTTCTCGTTTTCTTTTTATTGTTTTGGTGTTTTATTAAAGTTTATCACCTTCACCTTGGTGATCAAATTGTTTTTTTTTCCTATTGTTTCTCTTTTTATTTAAACACACACACACACACACACACACACACACACACACACACACACACACACACACGCACACACACACACACACACACACACACACACACACACACACACACACACACACACACACACACACACACACACACACACACACACACACACACACACACACACACACACACACATATATATATATATATATATATATATATATATATGTATGGGTCTACTTTGATTCACAGAAAACTCATTTCATTGAATTTCAATTCACCCTCAAAAAATCACTGAAAGCTCAAATCACTGAATGAAAACTCATTTCACTGAATCACATTTCACTGAATGTAAGCACTGTTGGGCAAATAAAATGTATATGCCCCTTTCCCCACTGTAGTGTGATCCTGGAGTTAGTATATATAGGTAGGGGTGTGGGGGGGCATAGCCTCCCACTTACTTAGCTTTTATATTTATGAATCTCTATTAACTGAAAGCTAACAATATAAAACTGAAAGCTGTGCCTCCTAACTGTATATACTAACTCCAGGATCACACTACAGTGGGAAAAAGCGCCTATATGTTTTATTTGCCCAACAGTACTTAGATTCAGTGAAATGTGGTTTAGTGAAATGAGTTTTCAGTGATTTGAATTTTTAATGATTTGGTGTGAGTGTTTTGAAATTTAGTGAAATGAGTTTTCAGTGAATCGAATCAGACACACACACACATATATATATATATATATATATATATATATATATATATATATATATATATATATATATATATGTGTGTCTGTCTATCTATCTATCTATCTATCTATCTATCTATCTATCTATCTATCTATCTATCTATCTAATTTGGTCTGTTTTATGTATTTTTTTTTGTAGTTCAAATAAGGCTGTAGAAAGTAGTAGTAATACAACTCTTGGAATGTTTACATAATTTTTAAGATAAAAATGGGTGCAATTGTATGCATAAGATAGTCGGAAAGGGATAGCAAACTGAGAAGCACACACAGGGGAAACAGGAAAAGTATGATTTGGAGTTGGAAGGAGGAGGAATGGCATAGTTGTTTGGTTGGTGAGGGACAGGTACCCATCTTTCCTTTGTGAAGAAGGGAAGCTGAGGAAGGATGTAAGGGAATGTGAAAGTACGGCAAGATGATGCCACTTGGACAGGGGAACTTTTTCAACTTTTTTTTCCTCACCTAGTAAAAGTGCACCTGTTCAAAGAAAACAGTGCCCTATAAAGAAAGTGTTGTAACTTCTTAATCTCCAGGTATTCTGCTAGTTCTGTTCTAACATGACATAGACAATAGGCAACCAGCCTCAGGCCATTTGAACCCCCATGGATTTATGATTAATCATCTAGATTGTGGTGAGTGGAACCAAGTTAAAAGTCTGGAACTTTTCAATACTAGATGGCAATATCTACAGTGATACTAACATGAGGAGCCTGAGTCTGTACTATGGAGCTCTGCAAGAAAGAATGATGCAGTCCACTTTGTAGCAGGTCAGGCTTTGTTTGTTTTTATATTTAGCCCTGGCAGGCAACCAACCAGATATTAAAACCTCTCAACTGTCTTCAGTGTAAAACACCTGTACACTTAATTTTTCATCTTTTCCTTACAAAGAATTGGCTTAATGGTAAACCATTGAAGATCAGTCACTAAATAATGACTAAAGTATTCAAAGTTGCTTCACACAGTCAGTGTGTGACAATTGTTTGTATGAAATTGAGCTGAAATACAATAAATGGCCATAATTTTTACCAGAATCAGACATATGAACTGCAAATAGAAGTGACCGTATTCTGTTGTGTGGTTTGGGGGCCAATGGGAATTAAGTGTACCTTGGGCTTGGATCTGTTTGCAAACAATGTGCCCTGACCCCCTAATCACATGTTGTTTTGTATTAATTTTTAAAACCATTCAAGCTTCTTTTATCACAATCCACAATGTCTATACCCATCACTTACAGACACTTGACAGCACACCCTTCAAATTTCCAATTGTGATAAAAATAACCACAACAAAGTATTCAAAATTGCTTTAAACAAATTTGTACTAGTCTTGCAGACATATGTGGTATATACGATCAACACTGGGATTATACTTGCTGGGTACTGGGAGCTGTCTGGATGAGAATGGCAGAATTTGCAATAATTGAGTTCAATTGTCAGCCTGATGCTAACAACAGTGTTAGACATTCTTATCTACAGATAGCTCCCATACTCAGCAATTATATCCCATTGTTTACTAGTACACCTCAGATGTCTGGTTGTAGTAAAAATAAATAACTACTGATAAGAAATGCAATCATGTACTTCAGGTTTGTTTCACACAAAAACATAGTAACCTGCCTATTTCAACTTATTTCACCCAAATGCACAAAAGTCTTGCAGAGCCAGACTGTTTAAACTGATCAAAGGACAAGAGATTGAAGTATTTTAATCCACAGGCAATCTCCACCCTAGCCAGTAGGTATAACCACTTTGCTCTGTGCACCTCATATGACTGTGATAACAATAATACTTTCCAACCTCTTATTAAAATAACTGGGCAAAGCCAAAATGTAATGAGTGGCAAAGGCATAGAATCAAGGACAGAGTTTTTACTATTGCTATTATATACTTAAGAAGTTGCTAGAATAAAGGTTTTTGCATTAGCATACATTTTCTGAAGAAAGTGAAGTTTGAAACTCAAATGTTTGTCAATATTTACTAACTGTAGTCATGATTGATTTGCTTGACTGTCATGTGGGGGTGCACGTTGGATTTCCCACTATAAAAAAATATATTTTTAGCTGTCTGTATTACTGTTTTTGAAAGAAATAGTTTTCAAGGATTTCTGGTTAATGAAGTCACCCAGTGGGGTGAACATTGGCTCAAGATGATGGTCATTGTTGATGTGACAGTCCTACCCCATGTACAAATTGGGGAGGGAGGGTAATGCTAATGCTGACTTGCAGTGCAATCATGTTTTGTGTGTTCATAGTAGACAGTAAGATACTCTGCAGTACACCATAACAATATAAGCAGGATGATATATATAGCAATGCAGAATGCCTGTATCAATAAACATGAAAGGGTCTCATTACAGTGTCCCTAGCCTCATGTGACTAGCAGCACATCTGTACAACACTTCATGAGAGTTGACAACTACTGCCCCCTACCACTATGTGAAGCACATTTCATAGGATCATAGATTTGATCCCATATGTAAGAAATTAAATCCATTCACAAGACTGAAAATGAGACCTGGAGAGGTTAACAATGTTTAAACAGTGTTATAAATATTTTGTAGATTTGTTGTACATGGAGAGTTGTCTGTTTTGCTAGTAAGATGCCAGTATTGTCCACATACTGAACTAGTGCAGTACGCAAGAAATCAAATATCAATGCACTTGAAATCAGAAGAAGAAATATTCCATTTAATAGACATACATGTGTAGACACATATTCTGGGTTCATATTACGTTACTAAAACTTTAAAAGTCCGAATGCTATATGGTCGAACTCATATGTTCGAACTTTTAAAATTTCAAAAATGACAGAAAAAAAAACAGAAAAAAACTACCTAATGGTTGTAAGCAGGGGGCAAGACCCCCTGCACCACCCACATCCCCTGCTCTTTAAATATATCAACTCTGAGACCACACTACAGTGCAGTAAAGGGAAATCTTCCCTTTGTGCACTAAACAGAAATTTCCATTAACATATTCGAACCTTTAAAAGTTCGAACATATGGGTTTGACCATATAGCATTCGAACTTTTAAAAGTTCGACAACATAATAAGGAACCCATATTATTACCCCTGAATAATACTAGCCTTGGTACAACCCACAATACACCTGTAGAATGCTTTCCTATAAAAGTTAAGATTGCAAACTAAGATGCAATTAAACAGTATTAATACTGTCACTCTCATATTTTATCCCAAGACTAGTGTGTTGCCTTGTTTCCTGCTCTTATGCTATGCAGTTCCACTTCTGTTACCATTAGAACTACTTTTGTCTCATAATGTCTCTTTGTTGTCTCTTCTCAAACTAAATTATACCCAATTAATTGTTCTGTTGGACTGGTAACTGTGTTGATTCTTCACCTGGTGGTCTTTTTGCTTGGTACCGTGCTACATGGATTTGTGGCTTCTACATAGGTGTGTCTTTTCATGGTGAGTGATCCTAATATTGACCTGCGTCGTGTTTTTCGCAGCACTAATGGAGATGGGACTCAATGTTCTTTAGACACTTATTTTCTGTCGACAGAAGAGTGGTGCAACCAACAGGGTAATGTGCAAAATAACCCTAATGTTTCCCATAGAGATATGGTAACTAAAAATTTGGACAAGTGGGAGGCAGACTGCAATAAACGTTGTCATAATCCATTTGCTAAAGTCAGTCGGAGAATTACTTCTTCCCTCTCAGGTGAAAGTAAGAATTTATGTGAAGATCTGGAGCAGTTAATACATAAAGAGACTTCTATTTTCCTTAATATACAAAGTTTGCAAAGATACATAGAACTAGATATAATGCCCCATGATTTGAGGGCATATAGAGAGCTGTCTACACCGTTTGATTTACAAAATGAACAGGAGAGACTTTTCCATCAGTGATTGGTGTCACTGGCATGTAAGTGTAGAGTTTAATGGATCAAAATACTTATCGAGAGGGATAGGGTTAAGCAGTGTGAATTAAAAGAGAAAATTCACACTACGTGTGCCTCCATTATTTCTAATTTAAATCTAGAACATTTGAAGAAACTGTTGATTGATATGAACAATAAATTAAAATCATATGAGAATGAAATTGTGGATAGAAAGAAAGGAAAATTTCTAAGAAACCACCGAGATTATGATAATAATAGAGCATTCCAATCACGGCCCAATCGGAAATGAGCATTGGGTCATGTGAGGTTTGAGGAAGAAGGACATGATAGTAGACAGCATACCAATAACTCTTTCTCTGCCTCTGAAGGCTTTAGTTCATCTGGGGAAGGTGAATTTGAGGAAAGTAATGGATTCCCCAGTTTACTGAAAGCACAACAGGAAGAATGCTTTCGGCAGACTTTTCGGAGAGACTCGAATGCAGGCAGAGAAGATCAGTCTGGAAGAAAACGGCAGAGGGAATTGGGTTACAGCTACAATAGAGACTCCTATCAACAACACCACCAGCATAAAAGAGGTAAATGGTAGCAGTCCGTTTACCTGTAATTTGGACTCTTATGTTATTAATTTATCTGGATGTAGTTTAAATAACACTGAATATGCTGTTTTAAATTGTGCCTTGAAATTTGTGCCCACGGTTAAACCAAGGCTGCATGAACTTAAAACTGACATTTTCAAACTAGTTAGAAAACTACATCTAAAATAATTTTTTGGTAATAAAAGTGTTGATGAATCTACTACGGTAGATGTTAATGAAAGTTGGGATGCTTCATATTCTGAAGATAGTTTTTATTCTTGTGACTCGAATGAAAATGATAGCAATGCTAATGTGTTACTAGATACCAGTAACGTTGAGATTAAAAGTTCCTTCGTTCCACCTTTTACTCATGAAGGGATTCAGCATTTTTATTCTATGCTTAGTTATGAAATGGAAAAAAGTTTTTCTGAATTTAAAATTGTCAATTATAATTTTACAAAGGAAGAGTGAAAAATGCTGAATACCCTAAGCACTAGGAATGATGTTGTGTTTAAACCTGCTGATAAGGGTAATAAATTGGTAATTTTAAGTTTAACTCAGTATTGTAAGATGTGTAATGATCATTTGAATGACAGTAATACATATGAAAATGTTAAAAATGATGTGCATATAAATGCCCTTGATGAATATAGTGAATTAAGAAAGGGATATAGGTTAGGTTATTTTTCTCTGGAATATATAAATAAAAGATTTGTTATAAAAGGTTGTAGAATGGCTCATTTTTACTGCCTTCTGAAAATTCACAAATCTTTAAATAACCCCTGGGGCATCCTATAGTCTCAGGAAGGGAATATTTTCTTAGTAAAATAGGGCAATTTCTTCATCATTTCTTACTTCCTAAAATCCAACTATTATCAGCCTATGTTAAAGATGTATTTGAGTTTTTAGATAAAATGAAGGGCAGGATTCACAAAACCTCCGTGTAAGAGTTAGCAAGTCTTACACGGAGGCTGCAGTTAAACGGTGTGATGTCAGCCTGCTATGCATATTCATGAGGGCATGCTGAATCACACCCTAGGCTAACACGGTCCGTGTAGGAAAGTAGGGGGCGTGTCTGCACGGCGAGTCCTGCAAAGGGACACGCCCCCAGAAGAATCACAGTCCCGAAAGGAAACACCCACAAGAGAGTCCACGGAAATGTCAAGAAGCACAACAGCACACATGCCCCCACAGACTATAAACCCAACTGTAATGTAAAACATAAAAATCAACAGTTTAATTTTTTTTTTATAATTTCAAAAATGTTTGCCCGTAATTGCACTCATTTTCGCGGGTGTGCCCTTCGCTCAGCCACAGTTAGCATTCATTGGAATAGCATATAATATCTAAATATGTAAATTAAGCCAAGTAGCAATAGTGTAGCGGTAGAGATGTCGGCCATAGAGGAGGTAGTCACGGTTCAATCCCCAACAACATAATTTTCTATTTTTAGTGAAATAAGCACGAAACAATCCCCTGACATATATGTATATATATATATATATATATATATATATATATATATATATATATATATATATATAAAACTATAATTTAAGAAAAATGTAATGAAATGGGCCATGTATTTTTGAAGAAATCTGACACAATAAAAAAAAAAAAATTTATAAGTGCCCATAGCTGAGCAGCGCTCTAACAAGCTGAGTATGATTGCCCGCAGGTGAGCAGTGGTTTAATAGGTGTAATATGAGTGCCCGGAGTTGAGCAGCGCTTTAACACTCCAAAACTGTGTGCCCATAGTTGAGCAACATTTCTCATAGCGTAATATGCGTGCTCATAGCCAAATAATGCATTAACCAGCATAACCCGTTTGCGCGGAGCTGTGCAGTGAGCCAACAGGCTTACCAGCGGGCAATGTTGAGCAACCTGTATCAAAGCCACCTTTACACAGACATGCCTCCTAGCCTGTCCAGACAGTAGTAAAATAAAAAAAAGCAATGCCCAGGCTCGAACCCAGGATACTGTGCATCATAGTCAAAGTACTGAACCAATAAGCCATGATAGCTGTACTGAAAAGTGCAGTGTTAGCATATATATATAGGAATGAATAGAAATAGAAGCATGACAAAGCAGGTTTTTTTAAGCTGATACATTTCTAAAATGGCCAATCACAGATAAGTGCGGGAAAAACGGCATATATAAGCCCCATAGGCGGGAATACACAGCATAACTGATTGTGGAACCTATTTGCAGTCAGGATGGCAGGTGTAGGAGAGGGCAGTCGCTTTCAAACACAGAGGTGGGGTATTGAGGAGTCCAAATATATGGTTTGGCTCCTAGTCCATGATCATGAGGCTCAACTCATGCAGGGCCAGGTTCTGTGGGGAGCGTACAAGGCAGAGACTTGGAACCGGTTGGCACATGATCTCACCAGTGCCACAGGCATACCAAGGACTGGTGAACAGGTCTGTCACCACCATGCGGACCTGAAGAGACGAAAGCAGGACCAACTGAACCGTTGGATCCAGGAGGCTCGGCAAATGCCCAACGCCACACTACTGAGTAATTATCCATGTAATTACATATGTAAGGAATTATCCTAGCTGATATTATGGAGATGTATGTTCCAATATTACTTCATTTATATTACAGCTGCAGGTGTGCGTTCTGCGAATCGGCGAGCCTATGGTGATAGGCTGGCGTGATTGCGCCACCAGGCAGGTTAGTAATTATTTTTCTGTAATTGTTATACAATATAAGTGAGACAGCTTGTAAAACAGTTCAGTGTAGTTACATATTAATAAAGTTCAAATAACACTAGAAGAAAGATTCTGCTAGTACTGTATGATTAGATAAGTGATGCAGCCTTTAATCCAGAAATAAAAATGAAACAAGTCTGAAATAGAGATTTTCCACCTGTATTGTAATATCAGTTAACCTGCTGCAGCCTGAAAATTAGTGGTAAAAAAGCTAAAGACAATAGACATGTGTCAAATACATCCCCTTTTACAATCTGCCATATGAAACAAGTGAGTCTGTTGGAAAGGATTGTTGTAACCAAGTAAGACATGTTAATAACGCCTAGAATTAAGTACCATCTTGAATTGTAAAAATAAAACAAGTGAGAGTGTGAGAAAGAGGTATGAATCGACCAAGAAAGCTGTTATAACTCTTGAATAAAGTATACTGCAGTCAGTACATAATGAAATGAATGAGACAGCCACAACCAAACAGTGAAATGTTTGTAATAAAGTACTGAAGCTGGAATGTGCCTGTCCCACAATTTGGATATGTTGCTGTACCCTTGCAATATGGAGATAGTATGGTTGTATGAATTAATGAACATCCGCAGTTGTCTAGAGCCATATAAATCAAGTGTAGCAGGATGCTGTACCTGAACACAGCCAGATATGAATGTGTATGAATAAAAATGCAATGTATATTAATGTAGCAGTAACAGTCCCATCACCAACATTCCTAAGGTTACATATAGGAAACTGTACTAAGACCTGTAGGGTATATATATATCTGCAGCTACTAGAGCTGTACAGCATATGTATAGGTAGTTGAAGTTGTTAATGAAATATTTCTTCACCCTACCCTATATTCACAAATAATGCCATTCCACAACAAACTGGGTATGTGTATTCACAATTAATTCCTATGGACATTTGTCCTGTTGGTTCAAACATATTTGCACGTATGTTGATGCATGCGCCCTGTTCACATATCCAAACCTGATGGCCTGTTGCCATCAGTCAACCCTGCATGCTGTTGGATTGTGTACTGTTGTTCAAAATATGCATGTGTTATGCTTGCTGTTTAATGTTTGGAATTCATGGGTGTTTGGTTAATGGGAATACTGATGCAAGCTGTTACAACTAATTTTGAATGGTATTGTTTGTTACTAACCCAAAATGTCATAAAATATTGCTAAACATAGGACAACAGGGAAGGCGGGTTCCAGCAGACCCACCTCTCCCACCTCAGCTGGCGAGTGCACCTGGCACTAGTGCCCAGGCCAGAACTTCCTCCGGTGGCCCTGTGCCACCTTCGGGTGGAAGCGCTGCAGGGGATGGGTCTCGACCCCCCTCTGCAAGCGTGGCCAGAGGAGACCGTCCACTCACCCTCCAAAGTGTCCGGTCTGTGGTGCATAGCGAGATCAGGCATTCTGTGCTTGAACCCCTACGCCAGCTTGAGGCACGGGTTGCGCAACTCACGGGTGTGCCTGCTGCCCATCCTACACAGCCCCCAGCACAGCCCCGTCCTGGGCAGTGATGGCGCAGTGGCAACTGCCCATGGGTGGGGATCTCAGTTCCACTGTTGCCATCTGTGGGCTCATGGGCTCGCGATATCCAAACATCCATCCCCGTCAGTTGTGTTTCCCCCCACATGTGTCATACTCCGCCCCTGTATGCGTCTTGTTTGTCTTGTCTGTTAACCTCCCCTACTTACCTCCCCAAATATACCTACTTCCTGTACCTCACATTCCACTCTCACCTGAAAAAAAAAATAAAAAAGGGCACTCTATTCCTGCAAAAAAATTACGCCCCATACATAGCTGCCCATTTTGCAGACATGTCTGCTGGACATGTGAACTGGTAATTACAATTGGCTGTACAACATATTTTGTTGTCCTCACCCCTCTCTCAGGGGTGGAAGGTTTCAAATTTCACACCAAATTACACGCATATGCACAGCTGTTGCTGATAAAGAAATGGGCAGCTTTGGGCCTTTCCTACATCCTTCCTGCAAATCCCGAGCTTGTTTTCCTACTGTCCTACCCTCTTTGTGCCCCCTTTTTCACCACTTTCCTATCTCTCCATTTTCTTTTCTTTCAAAGAAATTAGCGCGGGTGTGCACGAGAGTAAGCACTTTTAAGCAGTAGTAAGCGGGTGCGTGCTTGTGTGTGCTTAGCTAAGCACATGTGCGCGAAGCTAAGTGACAGTGCACATGTGTGAGCACTGCGCAAACCAGCGCTAACCCGCTTACAACTGCTTAAAAGTGCCTTAGTCACTCTGAATGACAAGGCCTGCAGTCTGCTCAGCAGCAAAATAAAATTCCTCTGTCAGTCTCGAACCCAGGAAACACTAGTCTGCGTGACTTACCACTAAGCCTTGACTGATATACAAGAACGTTGTGCTGAAAGCAATATATCATGAAATAGTGGGACTGAATGTAAAGGGAATATAGGAAGGCTATTACACAAAGCTTTTCTTGTATCTTTACTGGCAATTCTTGTGGATTTGCATTACATTAGTGTGAGAAGAGAAACAGCCATGCTAGTAGGTAGCTAGTAGGTAATAATGTGACAGTAGCACCTTGCAAACCACACACACTATCAGAGCAGAATAAACACTGCCATATTTGAATAGGTAAGAGGCCAGACCTCGCAACTGTGACTGATTTACAGGGATGTTCCTGATTTGAAAACAAATGTTAACTGTGCCCCACTGACTCCCTGTGAAATGTACTAACAGTAGGCAGAAAGGTGTGGAATCCCACATAATGGTAACAGTAAATTACTTAAAGTATGCACTACTTGCATGTCAGAAATGGTGTAGTAATACACATGCTCAAAATACCCCACAGTCACAACTGCACAATATCTGAAATATATATCAGGTGTATCCCACTATGTACCATTCCCTGTGGCTGATAAAAGATACACCCGAGAGTATCTGAGGCCTGCAAGTGTCACAAACTCACAGGCATATCATTCTGTCTGCTGTCACACACTCTGTGAATAGCTGTAGAATAGCCTCCACAAGCACACCCTCATGTAGGAGTACAACCCAGAAATATCAAAGGATGTAGCCAACTAATAAAATAAGGACAGTATAGCAGTTTACAAGTGCTGCATGTGCCTGCTATCCATAACTGTTAGTACAAAGTACAAGGCCCACTACTGCTCAGCAGCAAAATAAAATACACTTGTAGGTGTCAAGCCCCACACCTTGGCCAGACCAGACTGCATGCAGTACCACCAAACCACCTAGTAGTCCTTCAAGGAGTGAATGTAATGGTTAAATAGTGAAGCCATAGCAACAAATTGCAAGAGCCACTGCTGTATACCAGTTAATCCACAAGTCCCACAGGAAAGCACATACTCCCATTTAAACAGTATTAGTATTATTAGGTGTCAGTTAATATACACATTGAAAAGAATGAACTGGAGGAAGCAACAGTCAGGTTTCAGTGCAACATGCATTTCAGTGCCTACAACACAGCCTTAAATATGAGAGACATACCAACCTTTACACTCACAGAACAGTGTCCACAGCATACCAGCATGGTCCCCACCTTGAAAATCTGAAAGGGCTACACCTACCTAACCTAACATTTTATAGCACTGTCCTGAAATCACAGTGAGAACTGCAATTACCACATAGCAGGCTGCATGCAATTAGTAAATGCTGGCTAACAATTGGTGCAGAGGCCATCACATGCACATGTGCAGATACCTACAAAAGCATCCTGTACTCCCAGTCTACACATGCAATAGTTTCATTGCAACAACCGGAGGGAGAGACAGAGAGAGAGAGAGAGAGAGAGACAGAGACACAGAGACACAGAGACACAGAGACAGAGAGAGAGAGAGAGACCAAAATAAATAAATAAATAAAAACCATCAAGCTAACCATCAGCAGGCCACCAAGCAGCAAGCCATCACAGACAGCAGTGAGAAACAAAGGTAATGTAAACTACATAATCTAATAATCTACATACTGTGAACCCTCCATATGTGTTAGCAGTCTGTATCTATATATATATATATATATATATATATATATATATATATATATATATATATGAAGATGTGCACAGGGCAGGGGACATACTGCAACTGTTAGTGAAGGCTGGACATACATATGAATTTGAAGGTTGCTATGTGCACATATCAATGTAGGTTGTAGTGCAACGTACAATGTAGGTTGTACAGTAATGGATGTTTAGCAGTATGTTAGTGTGTGTATTCGTATGTGTAAATAAAATAATATATATATATATATATATATATATATGTGTATATGTGTATATGTATATTTATATATGTGTATATGTATATATATATATATATATATATATATATATATATATATATATGCATATATGTGTAAATAGATAGAGAGGGATGTATAAACAGATAGACATATATAGATAGATAGATAGAATATGTATATACATATATATGTAATAGACACATACATATATAGAGATGTATAGATACATACACATATACCGACAGATATGAATGTTGAGAGATATGTATGTATATGAATCTCTCTCTCTCTCTCTCTCTACATATCTATATATATATATATATATATATATATATATATATCTATATATATATATATATATATATATATATATATATATATATATATACATATACATATATATACATATATATATATATATATATATATATATATATACTGAGAGAGGCACATGTGTGCAGATGTATTGCAACAGGTGCCTGGTGACAAAGGCATGGACTGAACACCTGTGTAGATACTGGAGTACCATACCCCATTCCAAAACACTTACACCACTAACCACCACATAGGTGGTTTCTTGCTTACTACTGGATGTGTCAGAAGGGAACATGGGAAGCAAGTGTACAATAGCCTCCCCTTTGATATTCACAGTGACACACTAGTCTTGTAATCCCTGTACATGGTACGTGTCAGCACAAATGGTGTGTCAGCTAGGGAAATGTAGGTCACTGTACCCCTCTACACCTCACAATATCTTACATGGTATGTACCTCCCATGACAACTACAGAAAGGGAGAGTCATACCTAACAAACAGTGATAATGCCCTCAAACACATTACCTATAGAGAGTGACTGACAAAACCACAGATAGAGTGCCTTTCATACTACCTACACAGAGGTTACCACTGCTGGATATACATAGTTAAGTCACACCCATAACAGTTATCCAACAACCATTGTAACACCTCACAATATCCCCAGCCTAAATGACCTATGTCTGTCATCCTTGGCACTGCAGTAAAGAGCACATGGTGGAGGTACAGATTCCTACCCACAAATAAGCCATACCCTAGAGTAAACCACCCAGCATTAAGAAGCAAGGCTCCTCATTAGTAGATGTTAGACATACCCCTGTTGAATGTTATGCAGATAGGTAATATGCCATATGAGTCACCCTGTGTAACTGTTTGACAGGAGCAAGTACAATCACATTACATGTGTCCCAAGGGGCAGGGTAGCATAACAGTATGCTGCTGTAGGCCCAGGGCCAATAGCATACTACCTACCTATGACACAATGCACACACACATGTACTCATTGCAATACCAACTATGTGAGGTGGAATGAGTGTGCCACTGACTGTGTGTAAGGTCTGTAATGGTGTGATTGCTCAGCATGACTTTGTGTCTGTCATGGTAGTGTGTGTCCTTGGTGTGAGGCCAGAGAAAGATGTGTCAGGTATTGGGATACAAACATACTACATTGCCATATGTTGTGCTGTGGTTTCCTGTATGTGACTGCGGTGTAGGTAGGGGTATGGCCACAAAGACTAGGGTGCATTACCATTGAACTTTTAACTGTGCATTGCATGTATTGCATGGGTTGACAATGTTCCCCATCCATTACCTTGATACAAACCCCCAGTGTGAGGTTGTGCATTGGACCTCAAACAGTGTGCCGACTGCTGGTGTATACTAGTTTGTTGTATGGAGTGTGCCAGGCACTGTCACACAGTTGTTGGCTGAGCACTGATATGTGGTCATTTACATGTGTATCCCCCAATAGACAGATGCTATATATGGCAGTTCAGTGATATCACTACAGTAGAGTATTATGTGTGCCATATTATTTGCTCACATATTTTTCTTTTCCTTCCAGGGCGATGGTGCACCAGCACAACCCCACGTACTCTGCTGCAGAGGAAGAGGAGATACACCAGAGCCTGGTGCGGGATTTTGCCACACTCTTTTCCTGCACCAGCCAGAACCAGCAGGAGAGGGCTTCACTGTGGCAAGACCTTGTCCGTCGGGTAAATGACATAGGCATGCATAACCGGACATATGAGCAGGTACGCCATCACTGTAGTGATTTAATTAGAAATGTCCGTCAGCATGCATCTGATATCCACAGGCAACAGCTTGCCACAGGTGGTGGGGCAGCTATACACCCCCCCCTCACCAGACTGGAGGGGCTCTTCCTAAGTGTTGTGGCTCTAGCCCAACAACAACATCCACAGACATGTGTAATGATGGAGGCTGGAGCCACCCAGCATGTGGACATGGAGTGTGCAGGTAACATGCCATATCTATAGTTGACTGTTCTCTACGCTGGTAGTTTATGCATGTGTGAGATGTATACTGTGTTTGTAGCTGCTATCCTGGAAATTATTGTGCAAGATTGATATTCTCAATATCAGCAGTAGACCTGTGAAAGCCAACTGTTGTACTACTGAACTGTATCATACTCACAGTATCAATGGCACAGTTGTGCCCACTGACAATAAATGTCTTATTTGTGCAGGTCCCTCTGGTGTAACAGCAAGGCAGCCAATCCATGCTAGTGAGTGTGTAATAACAATACTTTTAATACTAATGATAATAATAGTAATAATACCCTTAAACAGTATTGCTATGTGTTGGATTGCAGGTGTGTTTGTGTCTGTGTGTTTGTATCTCATGTACTGAGGAGTATGCATGTGCCCATGTGTGCATGTGTGCATGTGCACATGTGTGCATGTGCGCATGTATGCATGTGTGCATGTGCCCATGTGTGCATGTGTGCATGTGCCCATGTGCTCATGTGCCCATGTGTGCATGTGCGCATGTGTGCATGTGCCCATGTGTGCATGTGCCCATGTGCCCATGTGTGCATGTGTGCATGTGCCCATGTGTGCATGTGCCCATGTGCACATGTGCCCATGTGCCCATGTGTGCATGTGCACATGTGTGCATGTGTGCATATGTGCATGTGAGCATCTACCCGTGTGCATCTGTGGTAACATTGTGTACACATTGTAAACTGTGTTTCCTGTCTTCCTCTCACAGGTTCTGGTGTTGCTCTGGTGGTGTGCAGCAGGGAACCTGAATCCACTGCTGGGGATAGTGATAATGATGATACATGTGTAATGGCACAGGGAGGTGTGACAGGGTCCATTGTTGTTCAGCCAATCGACAGTACACAGCAGTCAACCCCATCAATGCGCACAGTCATCCTGCCAATACATCCATTGTCACCAATGTCCTTAGGTGAGGGACAGCATACAGTGGGCATTGACCAGGGTAATGTGGTATCAGTGGCACATGCATCCCCTCACAGCAGCCATGGCCAGAGTCCTGACATGGTACCACACAGGCAGATGTCCAGGGGTTCTCATGGGAGCATCTGTGGTCGTACTGCCCCTGTCAGACGTGCCCACAGAGGTCTTTCAACCTCAGCTATGTTCTAGGCTGTAACGCAGGCACAGGCATGTATGGAACGGTACACCAGACAGGGTCTGAGGGAGCTTAGAACACATCGCACTGCTATGAATGACACTAGGCGTGACATTGCGGCTGCCATCCGTAATTTCACCGAGGTCATTGACAGACATTGGGAGGACACATTAGATCTGTTCCACAACTACATGTCCATGATCCAGGGCAACGTAGGACGGTTGAGGCATTGACGTGGAAGTATGCCAGTAAAATCAGCAGCTGGAAGTCATCGTGGACGACAACAAACCCGCAGCTGCTCCCATAGTGCCAGTACCAGCCCCAGCAATGCTGGGTCTGTGCTGTCATCAGACCGCCCTAGGAGACCACATGCACGTGGCTCTGGACAGTCCCAGCAGGGACATGTGTCCAGTCATCAACCAACTGCTTCTGATGACAGTACCCAGTCTGGCTTAGTACCTGATACTGTCCGTAGCACACCTGCTAGGCACAGGTACCCTGTCCATGTCCAGAGTCAGTGATCTGTATGACCTGGCAGGTACAGTCTGTGGCTGTCCACAAACACCTGTATATAGCAGCCACGAGGTGGAACTGTCTGCATGCATACACACATGCATAATGCTAACACCTAGGACTAACACATACACGCACACACCGCATCAATATTGCCCCATCTTGTACTGTTGTCCCTCACTAACACACACACACATACATGTCGATTGGTTGTATCAGTGGCAGACTCATGCATACCAAGTACACACCCTGTGCATATGATGAAACTGTGCCACCTTCTGCAATCTGTACATTGATGCAGGAACAGGTTAACATGGTGCTGATGCACAGGGTGACTACATAGAAGTGTAGTAATAGTGTTTTCAACAGTACAGTGTAATGATATCATGGTGGGTATATCTCAGCATGCCTGATGCATTAACTGTATGATTGTCATTGTATTGTTTTGTACACCACTATTAATTACCATAGTGTAATGTCTGCACATCTTTGCATTCTGGTGGTAAGGCTGAAAACAGAAAGCCACCTACATAGGTAGCACAGGGGATAAGACAATGGAAGTAATGATACTCAATGCCGGACATGTAAACCGCAAGATGCATGCAGTCCAAACTCTACTCTGCATGGAAAATGTTGATATCTGTGTAGTAATAGACAACAGGTTCACGACTCACAAGAGCACCCTAGCACTACCAGGTTACACCTCATACTATGCTTGACAGCCCCAAAACACAGAACTAACTATGACAGGAGGGTGAGTCTCATTAAATGTCATGGATGCTGTGGTGGCAGGACAGGTAGCTTACATCCTCCTAAGTTGGGAACTGCTGATTGAGGGCTCAGTGTCTGTTACTCTAAAAGTGTATTAGTTCTGGTTTAAGCACTTGGGCTTCAGGCCAGTTATTTTACATTAAGAAGGTTCATGGTCTGCACTCTTGTGGGAGGAGAGGCTGGAGTCTGCCCATCTGAGCTGGGAATTTCTGGCTAAAGGCTTATAGTGCCTGCATATTTGAACTGTTTCTTACTGAAATTGATATACCTTGTTTGCTGTAGCATAGACTAGATCCAGGCCTGCTGAATGTAGCTTTGTTTGTATGCTTGTTATTTCTCTGAAACGCTAATTCCACCAAAAACGCGGCTTTTCAGCGCTTCTGTGGATCCCTAGTGACATCTGCATTGCTTACTGTACTTATTTCCTTGTTTCACTTGAAAGAAAGTTACTGTTTGTCACTTTTGCATTTAGGTTACCTGTAACACATTGCATTTAAGTTACCTGGCACTTGCTCACTAAAGCAATTATATACGTCAGCACTACCAAATTAAAAGCACTACACCCTCACAAACTCCCCTTGAGTACCTTGTTCCCCATTGGCCCTTTTTGTTGTTAATTATAAAGGAATTCCCAATACTATTCTAGCATGTGCAAAGGTCAGTTGTCAATCTTCTCTCTGGTCCAGCTGGTGAATCTGGGAATCTTGAGGCAATGTTACAACTGCCTCATGTACACAGACAACCCTCTCCTCCTCCCAACAAATTCCAACATATGTGAGAGATGCAACCATATAGCCAAACTGGAGGCTAAGCTCTCTCAACTCAGTACTGGTGAAACCTGTCAGGAGGAGGAGGAAACTACAGTCACTACAATTCCAGTCTCACATAGACCTACCATGACAGCAAACCAAACACATAAACACACAAAAACATACTTGGTGGCTCTAAATAAAAATCTGCCTAAGCAGCAGAGACCTCCAAAGCAGACACCCAAGCAACCGCTACCCCAAAATAGAATACGTGCAACACATAGCTCACAAAGCCAGTGTGCTGAACAGTCTCAGCCATTAAGGCTAAACAACACACCTGATACACTTGTAATAGGTGACTCTATCGTCAGGCACACTGACGTCCCGCTCACCAGGCTGAACAAGGAGAAGGTCATGGTGAGCTGCCTGTCAGGTGCTAGGATCCGCCACATAACACAAGTACTCAGGTCACTCCAAGGCAAGTACAAATATGACTCAGTCATTGTCCATGCTGGTGTGAATGACCTGAGAAGTACCTCTCTGGACTACATGATAAGAGACATAGAGGAGCTCTCTGAGCATGTGGCCCAGGCTGGTATGACCCTGATCTTGAGTAGCATCTTACCCTCACCAAGAATGATGCCACAATATGAAGACAAGATGATCAATTTCAACAATTGGCTTAAGTAACGGTGTCATTCAAAGGGGATCCAATGCCTGTCAGCCTGGGATGACATGCTCGACAAGCCACGATGCTTTGCTAGGGACGGCTTGCACCTGTCACCCCTGGGCTTACGGATATTGGCAAAGGCTCTTGCTACCCCCATAGTGCCTTTTTTAGGCAAGGCTCAAAAGACAAAACCACCTCCATAGGTATCACAATAGATAAGAAACTAATAGTAATGCTACTCAACGCCAGCAGTGTAAGCCTCAAGATGCATGCACCGGAAATTGTCCTTAGCATGGACAACATCAATATCTGTGCAGTAACAGAATCCTGCTTCAAGGCTCCTGAAAGCACCCCAGCACTGCCAGGTTATACCTCATCCAAAAAACGATAAAGCCAGCAAGTGTTGGAAAATGCCAACAGACAAAAAGAATTTATTCACAAAAAGGGACAAAGCCCCCTATAATACAAATATAGTCATGAAGCAAAAGTAACACATTCAGACCGGTTTTGGCTCCACAGAGCCTTCATCAGTGAAATTCAAACAGTCAAATTAATTAAATGCCTGCATATATATGATGGAAAACCACATAAGAACCAATCAAAATACTTGATTCAAAATTGGTCATTAAGACCAGGTGGAAATAGAGCTCCAAGTTTAACAATCCATGTTTTCTCCTTAAAACAAAGTATTTCATGCCAATGGTGTTTATCTTTACAAATGCCTTTGATACAGTCAATGATAACAAACTTAAAGGAGTCTGCTGCATGTTGTACACAATGTTTATACAGTGCATTGGTCAAATGTTTGTTCTTAATGTCACTCAAATGTTCACACATTCTAAGGCGAAATGCTCTAGAGGTCTGGCCCACATAAAAGGCAGAACAAGTACAGGTCACCAAATATATGACCCACTCAGTACTGCAATTGGCCCAAAATTTCATATCAAAGACCTCAGAAGTGTTTTTACTACTAAATTCCCTAGTATGTAGAACACGGGTACAAAATGAACAATGTCCACATGGAGTACAGCCCAAAACAGGTCCACCTCTGAGGGACAATTGAGTGGAAAATGTAGTATCAGGACAAACCCTCTTGTAGTGACTAAGTTTGGAACCAATAGTCTGACCCCTCCTAAATGAAAAGGAACATCTATCTAAAAGAAAAGAATTTAATTTGGTATCAGCCCTCAACACATTCCAATGTCTCTGTATAATGTTCATAAAACCCCGTGTATTGCGTCCATAGGTGGTAACCAGACGTAAGGGCTGTTGAACTAAATCATTGTTCTTGTCTTTATAAGATAACAAATCCTGTCTATTAAGATTTGAAGCCCACCGTTTGGCCAAATGGACTGTACCTGGACGATAACCCCTATCAATAAATCTGCGAACCAAATCATCCCGAGTCTGGACATAAGACTGTTGGTTGGAACAAATTCTTCTGGCTCTTAGAAACTGAGATTTAGGTATATTCTGGATGATATGTTGTGGGTGGAAACTGGTAGCATGTAACAAGGAGTTAAATTCTGGAAATTTCCTAAATAACGTAGTGGACAAAGTATCGTCCTCATTTCTATTGATCTCAACGTCCAGGAATAACATCCTGGATCTATTGTAGGTCAACTTAAATTCAATGCCCCATATATTGTCATTAAGGTAATCCAGAAACTCCTTGAGATAAAGATCATCAGCTTTCCACACCAACCAACAATCATCCAGATAACGACGCCAGATGTCCATCTCACACATGTAAATGTTATGATTATGATCATAAATCATGATCTCCTCAATATATGCCATAAAAAGATCCGCATAAATGGGTGCGAAAGACGCACCCATAGCGGTACCTTTAGTTTGCCAAAAACATTCATTTTGGTAATAAAAGACATTACTGGTCAACACATATTCTGTGAGACATACTAAAAAAGTATTAAATCCAGGTTGATATAGGCCAGATCTAGCCAACCAATAGTCCAAAGCTTGTAAGCCTGCCCAGTGGGGAATATTAGTGTAAAGAGAGGTAATGTCCAAAGTGCATAATAGCCAATGGGGTTCAAGTTGAGTGTCATTAACAATCTCCAAAAACTGGGTAGTATCTTGAATTCTAGCTCTTATGGACAAGAGTAGCGGTTTTAGATATTGAGTAAGATATTCGGACAATGGTTCAGTAAGGGACCCATGTCCAGAGACAATAGGTCGGCCAGGTGGATTAGTGGCATTTTTATGTATCTTAGGTAACAAATAAAAGTATTGTTTCTTAGGTGATGTGACCATTAATTGCTCCTTTGTAGATTGTGTAATTATACCCTCCTCAACAGCTTCTGTCAAAAACTGTACAATTTTGCATTGAAAATGAGGAGAGGGATCCAAAGGCATCCGCATATAATATTCCTTATCCCCCAGTTGTCTCATGGCCTCCTTATCATAAGTACTCTTGTCCAATACCACCACCGCCCCACCCTTGTCAGCTTGTGTAATAACCAAATCTTTCTTAGTAATAAGTTCCTCAAGGCTCCGTATTTCTTCCGTGGACAGATTGTTATGAGAAATGGGAAAATCCCTAAAATAACAGTGTATATCATGTAATACACTTTTTTGAAAGGCCCCTACCAGGTGTGTCATTGGTGGATTAAAGGTGCATGTTTTAAACTTGAACTCCTGAGATGTAACCCTGTCATTGTTAGCAAAAAACAATTTCAGATTAAGCAGTCGACAAAAATTGGCCACATCCTGAGCCAGAGATTGTTCAGAAACAAAAAAGCCCGGAACAAAGTTCAACCCTTTATTTAATAACAATAACTTAATTTGTGTAGTAGTGAGTTCAACAGAGGAAATGTTGTGAACATTAGAATTAGAAATTAGTGTTGTGTCATCATTTTCAACAGTGTCTCCAAGCTCTGTTGTGATACATCTTTTCTTGTGTTTCCGCCCCCCTCGTCTGTATCTAGACCCGGAGGGTGTAACAAATTGTCCCTTTTGGCTTTGGGTAACCCATCCCTAGAGTTCTCATCAAATTCACCTTCTGTATTGGAGGAAGTCTCTTCCCCTGACGTACAGCTGGAAGAGCCAAAGTTTTTCTTAAGAATGGATTTGGGTCTCTTTCTTTTAGGGGTTGAAAACCTCTTATCATTGGTATTATTCTCCCTAGGTAGTCTAAATGACACATTTTTGGATGTATCGAAAGGCTTACCTCTCTCATAGTCACCTACATCCCTAAGGAATTTTTTAAGTTTTCTCTCCTTTAAGATGGATTCCATCTTAGAAAGATCAGCAGTTATTTTTTTTACTTGTGTCAGAAAAGACGCACAAGTTTCAAACTTCTTAACCTCCAAACAACTGGTTTCTAGGTCTTTCACCCCTTTTTGTACCTTACGTTCATAAAAATCAGCCAAAGCATCTACAAATTTAGAAGATGCTAATTGTTGAATGTGGCCCCAGTCCTCAATTAATTGGTCATCAATATTTGAGACCAAAGGTTGTACCTTAACCCTGAGGCCACGTGGAGTAATTTGTTTCTGCTGGTATGCCTTGAAGAGGCGTAGATGCCAAAGATTAGTCCTAACCATTTTCATATTTTTACCAAGTTGGCTAAAAAACATGTCACACTGTGTGTCAGATCAGATCCCCTCACATCCAAAATAGATGTTGAGCCATGTGTGCCCAAACCAAAGACGGATAAATCATCCATGTCGGATGACAATCCCAGTATAAGAGGTGAAAGTGCCATCCTTTGTATTAGAAGACCAGACCTCACCAGCCACTACAAAACAACTAAATTCTTAAATATAATTAAATAACTAGGCACCAATAAACCACTGATGTGGCCACAGCTACTGAAAATAAAGAAGTGTGTACAATATTTCATGTATTATACAACACACCAAAGCATGGTCAGTATTGATCCACATTTGAGAAAACTAAAGAAGATATCCAGAAAAAAGACCATTATACAATAAACAGTACCAATATATAAAGGAATGTATCATCTATCCTGGTACTGTGTATAGGTCTTATAGATGAACATGGATTTCCCAATACAATAAGCAGGCCAGACAACATTAAAAAAACAATACAGTTGTCCCACTGCGTATTGGTATCAACACACCACAATATACGATGGTAGAATGGTGCTATACAAAAGCCACCAAATCCATTGTAAAATCTATATAGCACAATTAAAGTGTGTGTATCCATAGATCACAGGGTGCTTAATATCACCAATTAAACCATATGTTCACACAACTAATTTAATGCAGCTGTGGCAACAGCAACGGTAAAAGTGCATAAAAGAAACAAGCATATATAAATATGCATCTATAGTGAGAGGTAAGGTCTGAAAAAATCCTAGACAAAAATTCAGGCACCAACACTAGTAACAAAGCATACATGTATCTGTACTGAGCAGCAGCGTGACCAAGTTTAATCAACCTAGCATATACATAAATAAACTAGGATATCGATATGATGAAGATAGTATACAAGCTAAAACCTGACTACTATACTGGTAATGTCCTAGAAACATAAAGCATCAAATTACCAGCAATGATGTTCAAAATAAACCACTGTTGAAATATGGTATAAGGACAAAAATCAAATCAAAAAGCATAATAAACATACGCCCAATGCAAACAAAAGTTAACAAACACAATCATATAAGTAATGAGAACATTGATATCAATCCCAACCATTAAAAATGTTAAACTGATAGTCAGGAAAATGCCCTAAATGTACAAAACACATAGACATAAAATACATACAATACATAAGCAAAAAAGTTCACTTTTGATGCCACCTGATAAATAACATCTCCATAAGAAGAACTCGACAGTTGTCAATCTGTGGATATGATATCCCAAGTGTTTCAAAAAAATCAAGGACAGCTACAAAATAACACCAAACAAAAAAATGCCTCCCAATGCTGTCGACCTAATCAGAGCCTCAATGCGATATCCACTGCGTATTGAAAACAACGTTAGATAACAACCAGCCTCAAAATGCTGGGATAAACATTAATATCAAACCAACTATAAAGAATAATGAAAAATTAAGCTAATAGTCAGAAAAACAATATGCAGCAAACCCCCTGAACATACATCAAATAAACCCATAAGTATCAAATACAAACAATATAAATGCTAAAAAGTTCACTCTTGATGCCACCTGGTAGATAACCTCTCCGTAAGAGAGCCTCGACAGTTCTCCAATTATGGATATAATGTCCCCGGTATTTGAAAAAATCAAAGGCAACTCCAGAATGGCGCCAGACCGAAAATGCCTCCCAACGCTGTCGACCTGGTCAAAGTCTCAAGGCACTGTCCACTACGTGTCCAACAGTACGTTAAACAACAACCAGCCTCAAAATGCTGGCGACATTATCGGAGAGTGCAGGCAGGAAATGAAACTGCGTGCTGCAGCAAAAGCCTGACCACGCAGCAATCAGTCAGGAGCCCGTATCCACTGAGCCAGCAACAAACAACTTCAATGAAGAAAAGGTTCCTGATAGAGTGTCACAAGTAACTGCTTCATGGAAAAACATCCAAAAAGACCGCACAAGCCAACAATAGTCCACAGCAACTGAAAAAAGCAACACATACACAAAGCAGGTGCACGTGGAACTCTTGCTCGGCCAAAAAGATAAATGATCCAAAAAACGATAAAGCCAGCAAGTGTTGGAAAATGCCAACAGACAAAAAGAATTTATTCACAAAAAGGGACAAAGCCCCCTATAATACAAAAATAGTCATGAAGCAAAAGTAACACATTCAGACTGGTTTCGGCTCCACAGTGCCTTCATTCAGTGAAATTCAAACAGTCAAATTAATTAAATGCCATTAAGTAAATGGTTACCACCTATGGACGCAATACACAGGGTTTTATGAACATTATACAGAGACATTGGAATGTGTTGAGGGCTGATACCAAATTAAATTCTTTTCTTTTAGATAGATGTTCCTTTTCATTTAGGAGGGGTCAGACTATTGGTTCCAAACTTAGTCACTACAAGAGGGTTGGTCCTGATACTACATTTTCCACTCAATTGTCCCTCAGAGGTGGACCTGTTTTGGGCTGTACTCCATGTGGACATTGTTCATTTTGTACCCGTGTTCTACATACTAGGGAATTTAGTAGTAAAAACACTTCTGAGGTCTTTGATATGACATTTTGGGCCAATTGCAGTACTGAGTGGGTCATATATTTGGTGACCTGTACTTGTTCTGCCTTTTATGTGGGCCAGACCTCTAGAGCGTTTCGTCTTAGAATGTGTGAACATTTGAGTGACATTAAGAACAAACGTTTGACCAATGCACTGTATAAACATTGTGTACAACATGCAGCAGCCTCCTTTAAGTTTGTTATCATTGACTGTATCAAAGGCATTTGTAAAGATAAACACCATTGGCATGAAATACTTTGTTTTAAGGAGAAAAAATGGATTGTTAAACTTGGAGCTCTATTTCCACCTGGTCTTAATGACCAATTTTGAATCAAGTATTTTGATTGGTTCTTATGTGGTTTTCCATCATATATATGCAGGCATTTAATTAATTTGACTGTTTGAATTTCACTGATGAAGGCTCTGTGGAGCTGAAACCGGTCTGAATATGTTACTTTTGCTTCATGACTATTTTTGTATTATAGGGGGCTTTGTCCCTTTTTGTGAATACATTCTTTTTGTCTGTTGGCATTTTCCAACACTTGCTGGCTTTATCTTTTTGGCTGGGCAAGAGTTCCACGTGCACCTGCTTTGTGTATAGGTTATACCTCATACCATGCTTGTCGGCCCCAAAACTTGCACCGAACCAGAACAGGAGGGGGAGTATCAATATTCGTCAAAGATACACACACCTCCAGGTTGGCGGCACAGCACAAAGCATCAGAGACTATCCATGTGCAACTAACAGTGGGTAAAACTGCCTTCCAGTTTATAGCCTGCTACAGACCACCCTCCCAAACCCAGGAACCCCACTTGGCCTTCCTGAGAACACTGGAAAATATGAAGGTCTCTCCAAACACCATTATATTGGTGGACTTCAACTACCCAAACATAGACTGGGAGCATTACTCTAGCTCCAACACCCTAGCTCAAAGGTTCCTAGTATTTATAAACTCAAATGCTATGGAACAACTTGTTACCACTCCCACAAGAGGGGAAAACATACTGGACCTGATCATCACCAACATGGGGACTCTATGCTCCAGACCAGAAGTGTATCCCTCACAGGTAAGATCAGACCATATACTAATCTCACTGGATATTGACATCCCGACCCCACCCCCTGCCCAGAAAACCACAGTGTAAAACTTCTCTACAGCAAATTCCACACCCCTCAAAACTGAGGTGGAATCCTTCAAAGCCCCCGGGCCTGTGGAAAATATGGCCCAGACTGCAGAATCCTTTATAAACACATTCTATGAACACCTTCAGGAATGCATGGATCATGCAATCCCAAATAAAAACAAGACCCAATCCTCCAAAGGCAGATGTCCTGTCTGGTGGACCACAGCCATAAACAAACTATACAATAGAAGGAGGAAGCTACTACATGATAGAGCAAAATCCCAAAAAGGGAAGGCATCTCTGATCAGTGTTAGCAAAATACTACGGGCACTCATAAAATCCTCGACGGCCAGCTTCGAGAGAAGAATTGCACAGGACACTAAGGATAATCACAAGGCTTTCTTTAGTTATGTTAGGAACCTGGGTGGGGATTCCTAGATATGCTCAGAATTAGTCCAAAATGACAAAAAATACACTGAACCCACAGACATTGCCAACATCCTAGCTGACAGGTTCAGCGCAACCCCCCCCCCTCCCCACCAGAAGGGCAAATATCTATCCCAGCAGAGTGCTGCCCCCCCTGACATCTCAGATGTTCAGGTAAGAGCTTCCCTCTCCAAAGCAAATAACACAGCATCAATGGGACCAGACAGTGTCCTGGGCTGCGTCCTACATGAACTCCAAGATGAGCTAAACCCAAACATAAAACTACTGTTCAATCTCAGCCTTACCACAGGATATGTACCCAAAGAGTGGCATACAGCAACAGTGGTCCCTCTACACAAAGGTGGTGCCTCAACGGATCCTGGAAACTATCACCCATAAGCCTGACTAGCTTGGTCTGCAAAGCTATGGAAAGGATCATCAT
Source organism: Protopterus annectens (assembly GCF_019279795.1). Classification (NCBI taxonomy): domain Eukaryota; kingdom Metazoa; phylum Chordata; order Ceratodontiformes; family Protopteridae; genus Protopterus; species Protopterus annectens. The sequence continues at coordinate 1,246,311,505 of NC_056741.1, read as the reverse complement.
GGATCTCATAAATAAAGATATTGGGGATGTACAGACACTGGATCCTACCCAGTTTGGCTTTGTTAAGGGCAGATCCTGCCTCTTAAACCTGGTTGATTTCTTTGAAACAGTCACCAAGGCCATTGACGAGGGGAAGGTGGTCCACACAGCCTACCTGGACCTCGCAAAAGCCTTCGATACAATACTTCACTCGGGCAGTATAGATAAGCTCACCAGCTTAAATATAAACCCCTATGTCACTAGATGGGTTGCAAACTGGCTCAAGGACAGAACCCACATGGTTAGAATTGCTGGAGCCATGTCAGACTCCAAACCAGTTACAAGTGGCGTCCCACAAGGCTCAGTCCTGGGACCTCTCCTGTTCGGTATATATTTCTCGGAGGTACAGGCCAACACGGAAGGACTGTGGCTGACCAAGTTCGCAGATGACTGCAAACTGAGCACTATAATCGACTCTCCAGCCGACACAACCATCCTCCAAAAGGGCCTCATAGAAACAGACAACTGGTGCCAGAGCCATGGCCTCAAGCTAAATGACACAAAGTGTATAGTCATCCCCTTTGGCAGAATCAAAGTGCCCACAAATTACCACATAGGTGGTAATCCATTAAGTACAGAAGAAGTAATTAGGGACATGGGGACCCAAGTTGATAGCAATCTCTCATTTGACAACCACGTGGCCAAAGTGGTTAGAAAAACATTTTATATAGCCCACCTAATCATGACGGGATTCACATCTAGATCAGGGGAGGTCATCGTGCCTCTTTACTCATCCCTCATCAGGCCCATAATTGAGTACAATGCCCCTTTTGGGATGTACCTTACCAGACACCTGCAGCAACTGGAAAGACCCCAAAAGTACCTCACCAAGAGGATCAAAGGGCTCAAACAGATGCCATATGCTGCCCGGTTAACAAAACTCCATACTCAGTGGCATACTGCCTGCTCAGAGGCGATCTGTGCCTGACGTATAATGCCATGTCCAACCCGGAAGTAATGGACATGCTGCACCTCAGAAAATCCAAATCCCATCGAGCTATGCGCTCGAGAGACTTGAACCTGAGCACTGACATAAATAGGACATGCTGGAGGGACTGATTCATAACCCAGAGGCTCCCTTCACTCTGGAATAAAATCCTAGTCCAGGTTAGGCAGAGTCCCTCATTGACTCTCTTCAAGAGGAATCTTGATGAGTGGACGGGGGATCGTAGGTTTACCCCGGGTATCACTTCTGTGTCACTGTTAGACAGAGGCACAGTATACTAACCTCAAAAAAGGGCATAGCAACATTAATTTAAAATGGGTGGCAAAAGCCAAACACACTCTGGCTTGGCTTATAAATGCCCTAGGGCAGATAGCCTAGTATGAGCCTATGAACCTATGAACCTATGAACCTATGAACGTATGAACCTATACCCACACTGCCAGGTTGTTGCCACAGCGTGATGCATCACAGACTATCCACGTGCAACTAACAGTGGGTTAAACTGACTTCCAGTTCATAGCCTGCTACAGACCACCCTCCTAAACCCAGGTAACCCACTTGGCCTACTTAAGAATACATGAATATCTGCAGGTGTCTCCAAACATCAATATATTGGGCAGCTTCATTTACCCACACATAGACTGAGAGCATTACTGTAGCTCCAACACCCTAGGTGAAAGGTTCCTAGAATCCATACACTCAAATGCTATGGAACAACTTGTTACCACTCCCACAAGAGGGGAAAACATGCTCCACCTGATCATCACCAACATGTGGACTATATGCTCCAGACCAGAAGTGTATCCCTCACTGGTAATATGACACCATAGACTACTCTCACTGTATATTCACATACCAACCGCAGCCCCTGCACAGAAAACCACAGTCAAAACATTGTGTAATGCAAATTCCATGTATTCACATGAGGCACGCTTCACACATGGGAACTATTTAAGGTCACAGGTACATATGTCTATGTGGCATACACATACCTCATGGTGTGCATTGACATTACTGATATAATATATGTCATACAATATTAAGAGCAACACCCAACACGCATGGGCAAACTGTGTGACAAAAACACACATGGCATTTGTAGGATTCAAATCCCTACCTAACTATGTTATGACACTTGAGAGAGACGCATTAGCAGAGTGTGCTATTCGCATTACTAGGAGGTTTCCCTTCTCCTGCTATACTTATAGGGTGCTGATATCATCAGTGTTTAGAAAGAGGAATGTACATCATGTAGTGTGTTCTTCTAGTTGCCGAAAGGAATATTTCTTTCACACAGAATTGCACACACACTAAACACCCCCCAAACACACACACACACTACGCATATGCGGGATTCAAACCCCTACCTAACTATGTTATGACACTTGAGAGAGATGCATTAGTGGAGTGCGCTATTCGAATTACTGGGTATCTTTTCTTCTCCTGCAGTATTTATAGGGTGCTGACATCATTATTTATAAAGAAGTATGTACATCTATTACTATCTGTCAGTAAGGGGGATAGCATATATATGCATTAACAGACGCCCACTTCAGGGTCACATATGCACATCAGCACTGCCAGGTTATGTTTTATACCATGCTTCATGACCACAGGACCTGTAACACACAACACAACCAGTTCAGACCACCCCTCCCATATCCAGGAACCACACTTTGCTTCCTTGGGAACAGTGTAGGATATGAAGGTGTTCACATACACCATTACAGTGGTTAACTTCAGGTACAGGCATATTGAGTGGGGGAACTACTCAGGCCTCAACAACATCACCCTACAGCCACTACAATTTGTGAATCCATGTGCTATGGCAGGACCAATCACCACAGCCACAAGGGGGAATACATATTGGACCTGACCATCTGCAACATGGGGACTCTATGTTCCACACCAGAGGTAGACCACCATTGTGAATATCTGACCATAACCAACTTTCCCTGGACATCCATATCTCATCCCCACCCCCAGGCAAGGAAGTCACTGCAAACAAAGTATTTATCAAAATCAGACTTTGCACTTGTGAAGACTGGGGTGCAAGACTACAAAGGACCCATGCTGGGGGATTGTACAGGACACTCTGCATAATCCTTGACAATTGCATTCTATGAGCATCTGGAAGGTTTGCATTGATCATGCTATCCCAAATAAACCCAAGACTCCTCCACAACAGGAGACCTGTCTGGTGTACACCAGCCATATATAAGCTGTACAACAGAAGGAGGGAGCTAATACATTACAGAGCAATATCCCACAGAGGGAGGACGTCTCTGAACAGTATTGGCAAGACACTTCAATCCCTCAAAATCATCACTTCAAAGTGTTGACAGTGAAATTGTCCAGACACTGCAGATAAGGCTCCCCTCAGTCTGTAATTGACACCCAATTACTGTTATAAGTCCTTGCGAACCCTCTTCCAGCAAACACCATCCACATGGATGTGACATTGCAAATTCAACCCCTGGGATCTCCACTGTGTCCCTGCTTGACGGAGGCACAACACACTAGCCTTAAACGGTGCCTTCTGTGACCTACTTTACAGAGGCACAGTAGCCTACTGTACTGGGGAGCAGATGCCAAACACACTCTGGCTAAGCTTATGTATTCCCTAGGGCAAACAGCCTAGTATTGACCTCTACACCCATATGTTTAATATTCAGATGCACAATATTTGTTGCTGATAAACTGTTTGCAGGTCTTTATCGCCATAGCTTTCCCTGTTTCTATGAACAACTTGTGTATCTGTGGAAGATGCTTGAATATGAGAGGGATCCATCATTTTACTTGTGTCTCTGTTGTCATTTAACTGTGTGCATGGGGCAGATTGCTGTATTTGTGGGAGGTTCCTGGCTTAACACATACAAATGCCAGATATGTGTGGTCAACTGCTAAACTGAGACATGGCCTAAGTGTGTGAGCATGCCCAGTTCAGGCTTTCCATGGCTTTTTGCCTGACATATTTCTCATTTATCAAAGTGTGTGAGCATGCCCAGTGTGAGCTTTCCATATGTTGAAATCTGAGGTCCACCACATTTGTGGTTGTGTGTGAACTTCAACAATATTTCACATTTATAGTTGTGTGTTGTAAGTCATGTTGTGTACTTGCTGCCCAACTGCTTTGTGTCTGAACCCAACAGGGATTATACTGTGCCTGCAGGGTTTCCATGGGATAGTTTGCATACAGTTGTCAACATCCTTTCATACTGACCAAACACTGTAATATTGTATAGTGTACTGGTTCAGTACTTTCACTGTGGTGGACAGTATCCTGGGTTTCAGTCCTATTACTGCTTTAAATATTCATAGTGAGCACACCAGACTGGTTAAGGGCCAGTTTGCACATATGACCATGTTGCATTTTTTTCAGCTATGGACTACTTAAACCAGGCTTTTCCAACATTGGTAGTGTATTCCGTAACTTGGGTGGACATTGACAAACACTAGCTATGTGTGCTAGGCCATTTCTAATGCTAGTCAGAGAGTGTGTTTGTCCTTCAACACACATTGTAACTGGAGTTTGCCATGACATATTTCAAGGTTAGTATACTGTGCCTCTGTCTACCCGTGACATAACAGTGATACCCAGGGTAAACCTACCATCTCCCATCCACTCATCAAGATTCCTCTTGAAGAGAGTCAATGAGGGACTCTCTGGCTAACCTGTACTGGGAGTTTACTCAAGAGTGGAGGGAGCTTCTGGGTTATGGATCAATCACTAAAGCATGTCCTATTTATGTCAGTGCTGGGGTTCAGGTCTCTCATGTGCATAGCTCACTGGCATTCAGATTTTACAAGGTGCAGCATGTTCATTGATTCTAGCTTGGACATGGCTTTATACATCAGGCACAGATTGCCTCTGGGCAGGCAGTATGGCACTGTGTGGAGCTGCAGTTTGTTTAATCAGGCAACACATGGCATCTATTAGAGCTCTTTGATCCTTCTGGTGAGGTAATTTTGGGGTCTTTCCAGTTGCTGGAGGTGTCTGCTGAGGTACATCCCACAGGGGCCATTGTACTCAATTGTGAGGCTGCTGAAAGATGACTGAAGAGGCACAATGACCTCCCCTGATCTAGATGTGAATACTTTCATGATTAGGTGGGCATATGGTATGTTTCTGTAACCACTACAGCCACATGGTTGTCAAGTGCAAGATATCTATCAGCTTGTGTCTCCAGGTCTCTTATTACTTCTAAAGTACTTAATGGGTTAACACCTATGTGGTACTTGGTGGGCACTTACTGTTTTTCTGAAGGGGATGACTATACACTTTTCTGCATTTAGCTTGATGACATGGCTCTGGCACCAGTTGTCTGTTTCTATGTGGCCCTTTTGTAGGATGCTTGTGTCAGCTGGAGGGTCAGATATGGTGCCAAGTTTGTAGTCATCTGCAAACTTGTTCAGACACAGTCCTTCCATGTTGGCCTGTACCTATGAGAAATGTATACCAAACAAGGGAGGTCCCAGGACCGAGCCTTGTGGGATGCCAGTTGTAGGTGGTTTGTAGTCTGACATGGCTGCAGCATTTCTGACTATGTCAGTTCTGTCCTTGAGCTGGTTTGCAACCCATCTACTGACATAGGGGTTTATATTTAAGCTGGTGAGCTTATCTATAATGAACACGTGGGGTATTGTATGGAAGGCTTTTGCAAGGTCCAGATAGGCTGTGTGGACCACATTCCCCTCATCAATGGCCTTGCTGACTGTTTCAAATGAGTCAAACATGTTTAAGGGGACAGATCTGCCCTTAAGAAAGCCATACTGGGTAGGGTCTAGTGTCTGTAGGTCCCCAATATCTTTATTTCTGAGGTCCATGATGATCCTTTCCATAGCTTTGCAGAACAAGCTTGTCAGGATTCTGGGGTGATAGTTTGCAGTATCCATTCAGGCACCACCTTTGTGGAGAGGGGCCACTGTTGCTGTACACTGCTCTTTGGGTACATATCCTGTGGTAAGGCTGAGATTGAGCAGTAGTGTTATTTGGTGTTCCATTCTTCTTGGAATTCCTGTTGGATGCAGCTCAGGACACCATCTCGTACCATTGATGCTGTGTGTTTTGCTTTGAAGATGCTGGCTGTTACCTCAGCATCTGCAATGTCAGGGGGCCAGCACTTTGCTGGGATAGATATTTTGCATTTTGGTGGTGGTGGGGGGAGTTTGCACTGAACCTGTCAGGTTGGAAGTTGGCAATGTGTGTGGGTTTGGTGTATTGTTTGTAATATTTGAGTAATTCAGAGCATATCTGTGAATTCCCACCAAGGTTCCTACCATCAGTTAAGAAAGTCTTGTAATTATCCTTAGTGTCCTGTACAATTTGTATCTTCATAGGTTCATAGGTTCATACTAGGCTATCTGCCCTAGGGCATTTATAAGCCTAGCCAGAGTGTGTGTGGCTTTCGCCACAACTTGCTATGTGAATATTATGCCCATTTAAGGTTTACTTTACTGTGCCTCTGTCTAGACGTGACACAGTGATGACCCCCAGTGTACATCTACAATCTCCCATCCACTCATCAAGATTCCTCTTGAAGAGAGTCAGTGAGGGGCTTCCTCTTAACATGGACTGGGATTCTGTCTGGGTTATGAATCTGTCCCTCCAGCACATTCTATTTATTTATGTGTTGAGGATGAAATCTCTCACTCTCGTGGCTCTGATGGATTTGGATTTTCTGAGGTGGAGCATGTCCATTAATTCTGGATTGGACATGGCCTTGTACATCGGGCATACATCGCCTCTGAGTAGGCAGTATGTGACTGAATACAGCTGGGGTTTCTTCAGCCGGGCAGCATATGAAAAATGTTTGAGACCCTTTATCCTCTTGGTGAGGTACTTTTGGGGGGTTTCTAACTGCTTCAGATGGCGGGTAAGGTACATCCCAAATGGGGCATTGTACTCAATTATGGGCCTGATAAGAGTAGAGTATAGGGGCACAATGACCTCTCTTGATGTAGATGTGAATCCTTTCATGATAAGGTGGCCAATATAGAAGGTCTTCCTAGCCACCTTGGCAATGTGAGTGTCACATGAGAGGTTACTGTCCACTTGTGTCCCTAGGTCCCTGATTACTTCTTCTGTACGTAATGGATTACCACCTATGTGGTAATTTGTGAGTACCTTGTTTGGTATTTGGGGAGACATTCATACTCTCCAGTGTTTTCAGGAAGGCTGAGTGGGGTTCCTGGGTTTGAGAGGGTGGTCTGTAGCATGCTACAAACTGTACAGCAGTTTTTCCTATGGTTAGTTGCACTTGAATGGTCTCCGATGCTTCGTGCATTGTCAGTAACCTGGAGGTGTGGGTATCTTTGATGAATATGGATACTCCCCCTCCTTTTGTGGTTTGGTCCAGTTTTTGGGGCCGAAAAGCATGATATGATGTATAACCTGGTAGTGCTGGGGTGCTCTCAGGAGCCTTACAGCAGGTTTCCGTCACTGCACAGATATCAATGTTCTCCATACTGGGGAGGGCCTCAAGAGTGTGCATCTTGAGGTTTAGACTTCTGGCGTTGAGCAGCATTACCCTTATTTTTTTTCCACATATGTTTTCTAGGGAGGTGGGTTTGTCTTTTGAGCCTTGCCTAAAAAAGGCACTATGGAGGTGGCAAGAGCTTTAGCCAATATCCAGAAGCCCAGGGGTGACAGGTGCAAGGCATCCCTGGCAAAGCAGCGTGGCTTGTCAAGCATGTCATCCCAAGCAGACAGACATTGGATCCCCTTGGAATGACACCAGTAATTGAGCCAATTGTTAAAGCTGATCATTCTGTGTTTGTACTGTGGCATCATTCTTGGTGAGGGTAGGATACTGCTCAGGGTCAGGGTCATACCGGCCTGGGCTACATAATCAGAGAGCTCCTCTATGTCTCTTGTCATGTAGTCCAGGGAGGTATGTCTCAGGTCATTCACACCAGCATGGACAATGACTGAGTCATATTTGTACTTGCTTTGGAGTGACCTGCATGCTTGTGTTATGTGGCGGATTGTAGTGGCCAACAGGCAGCTTACTGTAACCTTTTCCTTGTTCAGTCTGGTGAGCGGGACATCAGTGTGTCTGACTATGGAGTCACCTATTACAAGTGTATCAGGCATGTTGTTTGTCCTTAAGGGCTGTGACTGTTTGGCACACTGACTTTCTGAACTATGTGTTGCATGTGCTCTGTTTTGTGGTAGTGGCTGCTTGGGTGTCTGCTTTGGAGGCCTCTGTTGATTTGGTGGATTTTTAATTAGAGCCTCCGGGAATGTTTTTGTGTGTTTATGTCTTTGGTTTGCAGTTGTGAAAGGTCTATGTGAGACTGGGTTTGTGGTGTGTGTGGTTACCTTCTCTTCCTGACTAGTTTTGCCAGTACTGAGTTGAGAGAGCTCGGCCTCCAGTTTGGATAAATAGTTGCATCTCTCACATATATTTGTATTTCTTGGGGGGGGGGGGGTTGTCTGTGTACATGGGGCAGGTGTAACATTGCCTCAGGATTCACAGATTGAACATGTTGTAGCTGGCCTTAGTGGATTTTATGTGTGGCCATAGTTTTTTGCCATAATACTGATCAGAGATTACTTCCCTTTTTTGGGATTTGCTCTATCATGTAGTAGCTTCCTCCTTCTCTTGCATGGTTTGGTAATTGCTGGGGTCCACCAGGCCAGATGCCTGTGTGTATGGAATTGTGTCTTGGTTCTATTTGGGATTGCATAATCCATGCATTCCTGAAAGTGTTCATAGAATGCATTTATAAAGGGTTCTGAAGTGTGGCCCATATTTTCCACAGGCACAGGGCCTTTAATGGATTCCACATAAGTTTGGAGGAGTGCAACATTTGCCTTACACATGTTTTTCACTGTGGTTTTCTGCCCAGGGACTGGGGTCAGGATGTGAATATCCAGTGTGATTACTCTATGGTCTGATCTTACCAGTGAGGGATACACTTCTCATCTGGGCATAGAGTACCCATGTTGCTGATTATCACATCCAGTATGCTTACCCCTCTTGTGGGAGTGGTACGTTGTTCCTGAGCATTTTGGTTTATGAATTCTAGGAACCTTTGGCCTAGGGTGTTGGAGCTGGGATAATGCTCCCAGTCTATGTTTGAGTATTTTCAGTCGCCCAATATAATGTTGTTTGGAGATCTTGATATTTTCATGTATTCCGAAGTAGGCCAAGTGCGGTTCCTGGCATTAAGAGGGTATTCTGTAGCAGGCTACAAACTGGGAGGCAGTTTTAGCCACTGTTACTTGCCCATGGATAGTCCATGCTGTTTCTTGTTGTGGTACCAACCTGGGGGTGTGGTTATCCTTGACAATTATTGATAGTCACCCTCCTTTTGTAGTTTGTTCCATGTTTTGGGGCTGTAAAGCATGGTATGAGGTGTAACCTGGTAGTGTTAGGGTGCTCGTGTGAGCCTTGACCCAGGTTTCTGTTACAGAACAGATATCAACATTCTCCATGTTGAGGAGAGTTTGGACTGCATGCATCTTGCAGTGTAGACTTCTGGCATTGGGAAGCATTACGTCTAGGTTCTTATCCCTTGTGATACCTATGGAGGTGGGTTTGTGTTTTGAGCCTTACCTATATAAGGCATGGTGGGGGTGACAACAGCCTTTGCCAGTATCCAAAAGGCCAGGAGTGATAGGTGCACGCCATCCCTAGCAGGTGGAGCATCATGTCTTGCTCAGCATGTCATCCCAGGCTGACACGCATTGGATCCCCTTTGACTAACAGCAATACTTAAGCCAATTATTGTAATTGATCATCTTGTCTTCATATTGTGGCATCATGCTTGGTGAGGGTAGGATGTTAGTCAGGGTCATCAAGTTTGCATATACTACATGGTGTTACATTGCTTAACACATGGCAATCATGCCTCAGGTGGTGCTGCAGGGCTGTCTATGTTGGATGCACATACTACACTCCCTGTACATGTTTGAAAGCAGGTTGTGCCAACTTAGGCATCCCTTTTACTATATGTGTGAGTCAGAGAGAGGTATCATTTCCAGGGTTCCTACTGAGCCAGTGTATGTGCTATGCATTGCCTCTTTGCCAAGGCCAAGGCATACTGGGCATGCCTCCTTCTGCCTACTGGGGCAGGCTCAGGTTGTTCCTCCTCTGAGTCATGCTGTGCCTGTGATTGGCTTGGCAATGGTGGAGGGCTGTTTGGTCCAGCCCTATGCTGGTCTTGCTGCAGTTGTTTTCGCAGAATCATATTATGTAGCATAGCACATACCATGACAATTTGGGTACATGTAGTTGGTGAGTACTGCAAGGCTCCACCAGATGTGTCCAGGCACCAGAACCGTGACTTGAGCAGCCCTAACACACGTTTGATTACATTTCGTGTTTGTGCGTGTGCCTCATTATGGCGTTCTTGTTCAGGTGTGTGTGCATTTCTGATGGGTGTCATCAGCCACGGCTCCAGTGTGTAGCCAGCATCCCCCACTAAGTGACCATGTGGGATGTCCCCATTGGCAAATGTCTGGTACAGCTGCGTCAAATGCCAGATGTGGGAATCATGGTAGCTTCCACGGCAGCCAGCACACACATTCATTATTATGCCCTGGGCATCACACATGACCTGGCAGTTGATGGAGGGGAAGCCCATGTGGTTAATGTAGGCCCTACCCCGCTCACCAGCTGGTGCTTTGATGTGTATATGCGTGCAGTCTATTGCAGCCACTACCTCAGGGCATTCCCCTATTTGCTGGAAGAGACGCATATTGCTGGCCAATACCTCACGGGCATTGGGAAATATACATGATCACCGACATATGCTGACATGGCATCCAGGAACTAGTGCAGTACCCTGGATGCTGATGCCTGTGATATCCCCATCATATCACCAGTTGGTCTCTGGAAGGTACCTGTTGCTAGTATTCTTAGGCCAACACATACCTTGGTTTCCATTGGGATGTGTTCCCCTCTGTTGGTTCTGTGTGTGAGGTGTGGCCTGCACAGCTCAACAAGTTGCTGTAGGAGGTCTCTGTCCACTCTATAGCGCTCCACTATCTCCAGCTCATGTAACCCCTGGTAGGTGACCCTGGGCCTGTACACTCTTCTTCGTCTCCTCACTGTGGGTTGTCTGGCAGCATTTGGATAGTCACCACCCTCAGCAAGTTGCATATGTCTCCTTATAACAGCTATGGCAGCCCCTAGCATTTTTGGTCTGAGTGAAGCTTTTTCAGTTTTCACTTCTAATAGCTTACTCCTCTGTTGCAGTAATCTTGTGAGAAACATTCTGCACTGTTGTTTGCAGAGTTTTAAGTGCTGGGCTGGGCTACTGTTCTGCCTGTGTAATTGCCTGCTTCTGATTGTTTTCACCTGCTAGCTCTGCCAGTAATCCCTGCTAGCTTCCTACTATTTCTCATGCTTCCTTTTTCCTGTTTCCTCAGGGGGGAGCGACTCGCATACCAGCGAAAACACGCTCACAGCGGCTAACACTCACGCACACATGCTTAGACGGACTAGAATCTGCTTATTCGGGTTAAAACACGCGCACACCATCGCAAACAAGCTTACAGATGTTTAAACAGGCTCCTACATGCTTACTCTGCCTTAAACGCGCGCACTCACGCTTACACGCGGGCACTCTATCTTACTCATGCCTACCAGCGTGCACACGCGCGCATGCACGCCCAGCAAGAAACTTTGGTGTTATCCATAGTGTACACCTTCCATTTCTTGGCTTTCCCATGCCTACTTGTTGACACTCCTCTTTCCATGATGTGTGACTGACATCTTTCACATGCCACTATGCTCCAATGAGCTGCATTTGTTTCATACATTCCCCCCTGTGATGTCACCTATCTCCTACTCTGTTACTCCCCCTTATCCTACTCCTACACTGCACGGAATGTGCTCATTTGCTATGTGACAGTATGATTCACTATCCTACCACTCATTTACATGGGATTGCCTACTAATGCTTAGTTACATGTCTTACACTCAGCTTCCCCCCTTAGCAACCCCTACAAGGTGGCCATGTTGTTTTCAGCCTGCTATTTCCTTACAATGTAAATTCATGCTTTGCATAAAACCCACATTTGTGGGTTTAATATTTTTATTTTTCTGTTTTTTTATAATGCAGCCCATTTGTGCGGTGCTGCTCTACGTTTAAACAACGGCAATCGCCGAAAAAAAAAAACATTTTTATTTTATTTTTGCATCAGGGTAAGTTGCCAGTGGCCACATATTTGGCCATTGGCATGCTGCCTGGGACATTTGCAACCTTTATTTGGAGCTAACAAGGCTCCATTTTGTTATTTGCAGAACGGTACTCAGTTATCAACTGAGTACATTTCTGCAGATAACACGGCTCTTACACGGGCAGGTTTCTGCTTCCTGGATCGTGAAATTACCTCATTTGCATGCCTTTCGGCTGCAAGTGAGGTAATTAGCTTATCCACGCCCTGTCCGTGTAGGAGCCATTTTAGGTGCTCTCTTACATGCACATACAGGCAAGCCATCGTGAATCCTGCCCTAAGTCTATACAATGGAATGATAATATGTTTTGGATATCTGCAGATATCAGAGCCTATATACCAGTAAAACAGTAAGATTTTTCTTAGGTGAATATCCAGTTACAGAGTATACTATTGAGCTACTGGATTTTTGTCTACAAAATAAATTTTTTGAATTTTGTGGCAAATTGTATAAACAAAAAGAGGGAACTTCCATGGGGGCAGCTTTTGACCCTAACTATGCCAATATGAGTATGGGTCTCTTTAAACATTATATATATATATATATTTATACAGATCAAAATTTTTCCAAAAATATGTATTAAAATATTTCAAATACACTGATGATTTAATTTACTTATGTGAGGGTGGTGCAAATGATGTAACAACTTTTATTTGTGAAATTCAGAATAATAGATTTGGTTTGCAATTTGATGATCTTAAGGTGAGTAACATTATCCCTTTTTTAGATGTGGTATTGGACAGTAGTGGAGAATGCTTTCACACTACATTCCATAGAAAAATTCAAGATGAGGTATTTTATTTTATGGCCCGTAGTTGTCACCCACCCCACACAATTGAAATTGTACCTTTGGGTGAATTTACTAGACTTTATAGGTTTTGCAATAATGAGGTGGATTTTGATAGAGAACTGGGTAGGACTATAGAAATGTTTAGAAATAGGGGTTTTAGTGATGAGTTACTAAGAAAAAGTTGGGAGAACTTTAATAAGAAAAATAAGAATATAGTAATAAGCAACAGGCATAGGGATATGACCAAAGACAAAAGGGAAATTATGTATTTTACTACTACTTATAGGGAATGTGGAGAGAAATCCAGGAGAGGATAGGTTCAAGAATAGGAATATTATTTCTAGGTGGAATATAGATGACTGTAAAATTGTTACATTTTTACTGGGGCTGTATTACACAATTTAAAGAGATTAGTGAAACTATTAGAGGAATACCAACTACCTCATATAGGAGAGATAGAAATTTGAAAGATTTTTTTGTGAAAACTAAATGCACTTTTCCTGAAGTAAAAATGAGTAAAAGTCTTAGTGAATATGGAACAAGTAGCTATGGAAGGTGTAACACCTGTAAATATGTTATACAAATTTAAAAAAATATCTTCCTTCTTCTTTTTCCCGGTTAGGGGGTCGCCACAGCGGATCATCTGTCTGCTCATGACTGGGAGTGGAGTTTTAGGATATTGAGTTGCCAGCCCAGCACCCAACCTTCCACAGAAGGCACACACCTAGAGTCAATTTAGAGTGTCCAGTCCACCTACTTTAGGATGTAGGAGGAAATCTGAGCAAACCCACGTGACCACAGGGAGGAAGGACATGCAGACTCCACCCCAGCCGAGAATCAAACCAGATAACCTCTTGCTGTGAGGTAGCAACACCAACTGCTGCACCACTGTGGCAGCCCTACAAAGCTTTAAAATAATAATGGCCTGAATTTCCAAGCTAAGGGTTGTTTTAGTTGTAATACAGAGGGCATTATGTATGTTTTGAGTTGCCCTTGTTACAAGTTTTACATAGGACAAAGCAAAATGGCTTTTAAGGTTAGATTTTTTGAACATTTAAGAGACATACATAATAATAAAAAAGAAAGTTCTGTAGTGATGTACTTTAACCAGGTACATGGAGGAAATCGTGAAGGATTGGGAGGGTCTATATTAGAAAAAAATAATGTTTATACACATGGCAATGAATTTTTAAAAAAATTAATTGTTATTTAAAGAATCTGTATATATCTTGAACTATAACGCAATGATTCTGAATGGGTTAAATGCAGAAATGAATTGGAGGTTTTTGCTGAATGATGTTAAGTAATTGATTAATTGTTTTATTATTTTATTGATGTGGATATGTAGGCAGGTGGATTTTTGTAATGTTATACTCCATGAAGGCTGATTTTGCCAAGACGTCAGAGTAATAAAACTGTGTGGATTCTTCACCTGGTGGTCTTTTTGCTTGGTTCTGTGGTATGTGGTTTTGTGGTTTCTAACCTATATTCTTACCCCTGAATAATACTAGCCTTGGTACAACCCACAATACACCTGTAGAATGCTGTCCTATAAAAGTTAAGATTACAAACTAAGATGCAATTAAACAGTATTAATACTGTCACTCTCATACTTTATCCCAAGACTAGTGTGTTGCCTTGTTTCCTGCTCTTATGCTATGCAATTCCACTTCTGTTACCATTAGAACTACTCTTGTCTCATAAAGTCTCTTTGTTGTCTCTTCTCAAACTAAATTATACCCAATTAATTGTTCTGTTATTGAGCCAGTGTGAAATCTTTTGCCATGTTCTTGTGAGAATATGTTAGAGAGAGTGGAGGATGGAAAAAGAAAAATCCATCTTGAAGTCTTGAAGTCTCAGAAAACCCATTATGCAACCTATACTGGGTCAAAAACAAACCAAGCAGAAACTTTGCAGTATGGAGAGTGTGAAGTTCACTCCTTGAAAAATATTATGCACCTAGTTCACTAATAAAAATATAACTTCAAAATGCGTACTACAAAATAATAAAATAGTAGATAGTCCACAGTTGAGTTAAGAATGTAATATCCTTTAGTGAAACACACAAACAAGCGATCCTAGTTGAGTATAATGAAAAGCATTAAAGACATGTATTCATTAATTTATATATAATCAGGTTATTTTGAGCAAGGAAGTGGTTAGAGGGTGGTTCTGTAAAGAGCAATAAAAGCATTAAACTCATTCCTTTAATCAAGTTCCCCCTTAACACCTTAGTGTAAACTGAGACTGTACTACCTTAGAACTGAAACTTAAAAATTATAGACAAATTAAAATATATAATATAAGTACAGCTTATAAAGGCTAACCTACAAATCCAGACTTTATTAAGAAATCAGCTCACTAACAAAATGGCTAACTAATTAAATAACAAGAAGATCTACCACTAAATATTTATCAGAATAAACATTAGTATCTTATCAACTGAAACACTTTTAACAAAGATCACTTTCATGCCAAATAAATACTTCATCATGAACATACAGCAGCTGGAAGCAACAGACAACCATGCCATACAAAGTCCCTGAAGACATTCACTCGAAAACTACAACCAGGCCACTCAGTGAAGCCTCTATATTTAGTGTATCTTTATTTCTCCTGTTGAGACTATTTTGAGAAATTCCTAAAAGACTTGATTGGTGGTTATTGCAATGGGGAAACAAAATACATGCTCATCACACAAAGATAATTTCTCACACATGTTGTTGTTTATTACAAGAGTACATCTGATCAAGGTTAACAACTAATTGAGCACCTGCTGGACAACACCTGCCAGGTCTGTGAAGCATTCTGCTGATGAACCTGAGAGTAGGATTTGAATCGTACCAAAGTATAAAACTTGCATACTTTAGTATAGCTGGGACAGTTAATCTGTTGGATGACTCAGTAAGAGCATTGTGAGCATCACTTAGACCCTTTTCAAACAAATAAATAAATGTATCAACTTTTGATTAAAATATTCAATGATAACTACCTTTAGAGGCAACACAAAATTTAAGACGCAAACAAATGCCTTCATCACAGTCCTGTGTCACAATCCTTAGTACAGTGTGGCATACCAATTGATCATTTGTCCTTTTGATGTTACTGGTAAGGCAGTAAGGCAATACATTATATATGATAAATAAATAAATGAATAAATAAACTAAAAATTGAAAAAAATTCTGTTATTATATACAAAGATGGGACTGCCATTCAGACAAACCTAGTATTTTACAGTATACAGATAAAAGAGAATGTTTAAGATTAGACAACATGAGGGCAAGAAATGTAGATCAAAAGAAGACTTGAATTTAAACATTTGTTTTGGGGGCATACTCAAGAGATTGCATCAATTAGACCAAATCATGAGAGACTTAGTGTTAGATATTATGAATATGAGGCTGAAATTAATTATGTTCTAAATATGCTGAAAGAAAAAGCTTGCTTAAACGCAGAAACAGAGTTTAGTAATATGTGATCAGCAACCATACTAAATGACTGTGGCTTAAAAAAATAAGGAACTGACTTATGAGTGTATTAC
The DNA here is from genome assembly GCF_019279795.1 of Protopterus annectens. Classification (NCBI taxonomy): domain Eukaryota; kingdom Metazoa; phylum Chordata; order Ceratodontiformes; family Protopteridae; genus Protopterus; species Protopterus annectens. The sequence continues at coordinate 1,246,294,997 of NC_056741.1, read as the reverse complement.
ACACACATCAAGAAAGCTGAACTTCTTACAGACGTGACAAGAATGTAATCTGCTTTCACTGGACAACAGAACATGCTTTTCTAAGAAAGTTTAAAAATGTGCTTTTCTAATCCACAAGGCGTTTTCTTGAAGACAGTTTACTTATCAGCATTTGAACAAGAACAGATGTGCTAGCATTTGCGTCATCAAGCCAGTATCTTTCCAAAACCTAGAGGGTGTGAGTTTAACTAAAATATGTATAAAAAGTCTGTATTAAATCTAGTTGTTGGGGGTATGGTAGGGACTCATTAGTCCTGAGGTAAATGTTATATCTCTCACATCATCTGTACTATATGAGAAGTAAAGCTGGAACAGTACTTTTAAGCTGTAATGTTTGTCCAGTTTGGTTTATTATAAAAGTTACTGGTTACTGCTCTTAAAGACAGGTGCTGCAAAGTATATTCTCTCATCAGTGTATATTCTGCAAGTTTCTGTATGCGACAGACTGTGAATGCAAATATAACCAGACTTTGATTCCAGCCAGCAAGACTGACCCCGGGATTCATGAACCTTGCGCCAGGCGCACGCATAGCGTAGGCGTTACAACGCCAAATATGGCCGCCGAGCGATTCAGGTACGATCCAATCCCATGTGCACTACCGGCGTGCACCGGATCTGCGCCACCCCCCGGCGTAGGTATGCTAAACACCCCATGTGCGGTGTTGCACTATGCAAATGAAGGCATATAGCGATCCACGAAGTGGCGCAGGCATAGCATAAGGCCACGGCAATGTAAACCAAAAAAAACGGTTTACATTTTCCCAAACATAACATAGGAGTAACGGAAGGCTGTCAGCGTCAGGTATCACACTGTTGCCATATGCCAATGGCGAAATACACAGAGAATGTCAAAAGAAAACATGCACAACATGTAAATAATAACATAAATGGTATGTCCACAGAATCTCACAGCAGAACCCCAGGACATGTTTGTGGAAGGTGCAAAACAATGAAATAATATGACAATGTTATAAAACAGCAGCGTAATACACATCAGCTTCACAGCCACAATACACCATGGTATGCATGCAAAGCCACAACCATGGTGCAAGGGTTGCCAAGGACTCGCGGCAGTGTTCGGCATGGTAACTATGAATTAGTAGTCAATACCATGCAAATGAGGCAGATAATACTGAATTGCAAAACCCCCGCCGGCGTAAGGCTGTACCAAACGGCGCAGCGGTAATACATGGAGGAGTGGCTCAGAGGGAATACATGTCACCTGCAGAGGGGTGTGCCACTGTAGGAGGAAGCACATTGGAGCTCAGCAAACCTGGGCTGTACATTGCACATCACAGCTGCAGGACTGGTGTGTGGGGAAATAGTTGAGCTGAGAGCACACAATGTGTGCAGAGGTGCATGTGCACGAGGATGACTACGTTCCCTTAACCCAGTCATGTGATGCTCGCCCCGCAAATAACATCGGAAACAGGAAGGTGATGTTGAGAATATGAGGAAATGCAGAAGAAGTGTAATTGGAGTAGTAATGAGCAATCAACACTAATCAACCCACGAAGGCCAATCGGTGGCAGCTGAGAACTCTGCATGCAGAAACCTGCAAAATGGGATAGGGGAGGCATATGAATGCAAAGAAAGTAGGGGAGGTAGCAGATTGCAAAGAGTGAAGACCTGACACAGCAGAGCCAAGCAGACAGGCAGCACAATGGTGGCGGCACACAAAATGCAAGATATGCCATGTCCCAGAAACTACACATGACAGGGCTCTGCAGGATGCATGCCAGGAAATAGTAGGTGCAACGTGCAGAAATAGTAAGGGAAGGTCGAAAGGTAATCCATTGCAGGCAAGAGTAATGCAACACCAAAGGCAACAGCGTTGCAGTGCCAACGGTAAAATACGGAAGATAATCCCCAGATACAGCCACACAGACACACCCTATGACATCACCGGGTGTACAGTGCAACAGTATAAAGTGTGAATGCACACAAAACACAGTCGTGTATTCCCAAATGCCGCACCATAGGTGTAAACACACGGGGAACTTTTAAAATGTACATGTTGGGTGCTGCCGTGGCCGTGATCCATCAGCATGTGTTAGAGACAGACGGTGTTGTGGAGGAGGGTGCCGACAACTACCGTAGGCCTCAGAGGAGAAGGAGAGTGTTCAGACCAAGGGTAACCTACCAGGGGCTACAAGACCTGGAGATAGTAGAGCGTTACAGGGTGGATAGGGACACGTTACAGCAAATAGTGGAGCTGTGCCGGCCACACCTGAGAACAAGAAACAACAGAGGGGAGCCCATCCCAGTGGACACAAAGGTATGTGTAAGCTTGCGAATACTGGCCACAGGTACCTTTCAAAGGCCAACTGGGGATATAATGGGCATCTCACAGGCATCAGCATCCAGGGTACTACACCAGTTTCTGGATGCCATGCTACCACATGCCAATGAGCATATATACTTCCCCAGATCTCAGGAGGAGTTGGCTAGCAATATGCGCCACTTCCACCGTGTGGCACAATACCCGAAGGTACTGGGTGCAATAGACTGTACGCACATACAAATCAAGTCACCACCTGGGGAGCAGGGTAGACGCTACATAAACCGCAAGGGATTCCCCTCCATCAATTGCCAGGTCGTGTGCAATGCGCAGGGCATTATCATGGATGTGTGTGCTGGCAGCCCTGGAAGATACCACGACTCCCATATCTGGCATGCCTCACAGCTGTACCAGGTATTCGCCAGGGGGGACATCCCACAAGGCCACCTTGTGGGGGATGCTGGCTATGCACTGGAGCCGTGGATGATGACTCCCATCAGAAATGCACACACACATGCAAGAACGCCATAATGAGGCACACGCACAAACCAGAATAATCATAGAGCATGTGTTCGGGATGCTGAAATCACGGTTCTGGTGCTTGGATACATCCGGTGGAGCCCTGCAGTACTCTCCAGGCACATGTGCCCACATATTCATAGTATGTGCCATGCTACATAATATGATCCTGCGGAAGCAGCTGCTGCATGGACATAATGGTGAAGGGCCACAAAGCCCACCACAACTGCCAAGGCCAGTCCAGGCACAGAGGGTTCAGGACCATGAGCACACTGTGCCAGCCCCAGTAGGCAGACGGAGGCATACCCAATATGCCTATGCCCTGGCAAAGAGGGAACGTATAGCACATACTCTGACAGCGTAGGCCCCATGGACTGAAACCTCCCTACTTGCACACACAGTGAAATGGACGGCACACAAACATGACACCCATAAAGTGGACCATATGGATGGCCCCATGTGTGACTCCAACATAGGCAGCCCCCAAACACTGTACACCCAACAGCCAGTGGAGCATGGAATGCCAACACCTGAACCGTTCGGGGGTCCTACAGCAGACAGCGTTGCTGTATGCTGCCACGTTCGCCGCAAGGTGTATACATATAAACATGTATATATGTTCATATACATATATGTAGATAGATATAATTACATATATAGAAATATATGTACACATATACATATAAGTACTACAGTTAAGACAGGGAATCAGAGGGATGTAAGGTGACAGAGATGTAACACGCGATATCTGTACATAGTATACATAGTGAAAGACAACCTGAGCATCCGAGAGGTTTAAGAGAAGAGGATACCGCCAACCATGGAAAGGGCAACATACCAAAATGCATAACTGTGAGTCGGAATGATCGCCAGGCCACAGTACAGTGACAGTACATACGTGGGTAATAGTATGATGATATGAGGGGGGAGGTAGACACCGCCGCCGGTGATGTGGCCCACGCAGGTACTGTGTGCAACCGTCCCCGTGAGTGCCGTAGTATGTGTATGTGTGCGGTGAGGGTGCCATGTGTGTCGCTGTGTGAGTGTAATGTGTGTGTCTCCGTAATATGTGTATGTTGGTGCCATGTTAGAGGCAGAGTGGAGTAATATGTGTAGGCATACGGTACATTAGCCACAGGCATATGTACACCAGTAGTCCCAAAGTAGTAGTGAGAGCTCCACCCTGGCTAGGCATGTGGCGACGTAGAACGATACAAAGTGACAATGTCCCAGACTGTAGCACAGGAATATACCCCACAGGAAATGGAAAGGACGTATGTACTAATCATGCCCGTATGTATGACACCGATATGCTAATTGCAAAACGATACGTCGGCAAAGTCACACAGCAATAGGTATGTACCACGAAAATACGTATGTGCTACCCCAGTACTGACCGTGGCCACGTATCGGCCCGTAAACACCGCTGTGTGTTCTACAAGTGTCAAACAAGCAATCCCCACCTGAATAGGTGGCAACAACTGGCAAACAGGCCATCCCAAGAACAGGACCACAATGACTGTAAATATCTGGGACAGAATGACAAGGGATAGTCGTCACATACAAACAACCGCTGATATACCACAGATGTGATGGAGGAATACATGCATGAAGCACACACACAGGCGATAATACCAACACCACATGACAACAACACAACCTACACTCCCAGACCAACAGACAATTAACTGTCAACTCCCCAGGCAGGGATGGAGCACACAGACAACCATACCGTGTATGTAGAGATGCAAGGCCCACAACCCGTATCCGTCACCTACAACCTCCGATATCCCCATCGTACATATTAAAGGGATACAAGCCGTAATAGCAGCACAAACATACAGGCAGTCAATGACATCTGCATAACCGCAACATCTCGCGTGGGAAACACAATCAAAGGCGAATGCATACTTGCATGTGTTGTTTAAAGGAATACAACAGCCATGTTACACATCCAAATGCAAAACGCCATCAACAGACGTCATCAGGACAGAGACACCCACATGTCGAACCAAATACTATACCCAACACACACAATCCACGGCTAACACCACTGCGAAATGTACCTGTCGCCACACATAGTGGCTGCAGTTACACATAACATAACACAATACAGACCATCTCCACAAAGGTAGGGCAAATAGCCAACGCCCAGGTGAGGAATCCAACCATACCCTAGTTACGATGCGTAATGTCCGAATGGAGTAGATGCACAGGTGATATGCGCACAATTACTCACTGAGGAACTTATGTATTTTACTACTACTTATAGGGGATGTGGAGAGAAATCCAGGAGAGGATAGCTTCAAGAATAGGAATATTATTTCTAGGTGGAATATAGATGACTGTAAAATTGTTACATTTTTACTGGGGCTGTATTACACAATTTAAAGAGATTAGTGAAACTATTAGAGGAATACCAACTACCTCATATAGGAGAGATAGAAATTTGAAAGATTTTTTTGTGAAAACTAAATGCACTTTTCCTGAAGTAAAAATGAGTAAAAGTCTTAGTGAATATGGAACAAGTAGCTATGGAAGGTGTAACACCTGTAAATATGTTATACAAATTAAAAAAAAAATCTTCCTTCTTCTTTTTCCCGGTTAGGGGGTCGCCACAGCGGATCATCTGTCTGCTCATGACTGGGAGTGGAGTTTTAGGATATTGAGTTGCCAGCCCAGCACCCAACCTTCCACAGAAGGCACACACCTAGAGTCAATTTAGAGTGTCCAGTCCACCTACTTTAGGATGTAGGAGGAAATCTGAGCAAACCCACGTGACCACAGGGAGGAAGGACATGCAGACTCCACCCCAGCCGAGAATCAAACCAGATAACCTCTTGCTGTGAGGTAGCAACACCAACTGCTGCACCACTGTGGCAGCCCTACAAAGCTTTAAAATAATAATGGCCTGAATTTCCAAGCTAAGGGTTGTTTTAGTTGTAATACAGAGGGCATTATGTATGTTTTGAGTTGCCCTTGTTACAAGTTTTACATAGGACAAAGCAAAATGGCTTTTAAGGTTAGATTTTTTGAACATTTAAGAGACATACATAATAATAAAAAAGAAAGTTCTGTAGTGATGTACTTTAACCAGGTACATGGAGGAAATCGTGAAGGATTGGGAGGGTCTATATTAGAAAAAAATAATGTTTATACACATGGCAATGAATTTTTAAAAAATGAATTGTTATTTAAAGAATCTGTATATATCTTGAACTATAATGCAATGATTCTGAATGGGTTAAATGCAGAAATGAATTGGAGGTTTTTGCTGAATGATGTTAAGTAATTGATTAATTGTTTTATTATTTTATTGATGTGGATATGTAGGCAGGTGGATTTTTGTAATGTTATACTCCATGAAGGCTGATTTTGCCAAGACGTCAGAGTAATAAAACTGTGTGGATTCTTCACCTGGTGGTCTTTTTGCTTGGTTCTGTGGTATGTGGTTTTGTGGTTTCTAACCTATATTCTTACCCCTGAATAATACTAGCCTTGGTACAACCCACAATACACCTGTAGAATGCTGTCCTATAAAAGTTAAGATTACAAACTAAGATGCAATTAAACAGTATTAATACTGTCACTCTCATACTTTATCCCAAGACTAGTGTGTTGCATTGTTTCCTGCTCTTATGCTATGCAATTCCACTTCTGTTACCATTAGAACTACTCTTGTCTCATAAAGTCTCTTTGTTGTCTCTTCTCAAACTAAATTATACCCAATTAATTGTTCTGTTATTGAGCCAGTGTGAAATCTTTTGCCATGTTCTTGTGAGAATATGTTAGAGAGAGTGGAGGATGGAAAAAGAAAAATCCATGGCGTCTCTTGAAGTCTCAGAAAACCCATTATGCAACCTATACTGGGTCAAAAACAAACCAAGCAGAAACTTTGCAGTATGGAGAGTGTGAAGTTCACTCCTTGAAAAATATTATGCACCTAGTTCACTAATAAAAATCTAACTTCAAAATGCGTACTACAAAATAATAAAATAGTAGATAGTCCACAGCTGAGTTAAGAATGTAATATCCTTTAGTGAAACACACAAACAAGCGATCCTAGTTGAGTATAATGAAAAGCATTAAAGACATGTATTCATTAATTTATATATAATCAGGTTATTTTGAGCAAGGAAGTGGTTAGAGGGTGGTTCTGTAAAGAGCAATAAAAGCATTAAACTCATTCCTTTAATCAAGTTCCCCCTTAACACCTTAGTGTAAACTGAGACTGTACTACCTTAGAACTGAAACTTAAAAATTATAGACAAATTAAAATATATAATATAAGTACAGCTTATAAAGGCTAACCTACAAATCCAGACTTTATTAAGAAATCAGCTCACTAACAAAATGGCTAACTAATTAAATAACAAGAAGATCTACCACTAAATATTTATCAGAATAAACATTAGTATCTTATAAACTGAAACACTTTTAACAAAGATCACTTTCATGCCAAATAAATACTTCATCATGAACATACAGCAGCTGGAAGCAACAGACAACCATGCCATACAAAGTCCCTGAAGACATTCACTCGAAAACTACAACCAGGCCACTCAGTGAAGCCTCTATATTTAGTGTATCTTTATTTCTCCTGTTGAGACTATTTTGAGAAATTCCTAAAAGACTTGATTGGTGGTTATTGCAATATGGAAACAAAATACATGCTCATCACACAAAGATAATTTCTCACACATGTTGTTGTTTATTACAAGAGTACATCTGATCAAGGTTAACAACTAATTGAGCACCTGCTGGACAACACCTGCCAGGTCTGTGAAGCATTCTGCTGATGAACCTGAGAGTAGGATTTGAATCGTACCAAAGTATAAAACTTGCATACTTTAGTATAGCTGGGACAGTTAATCTGTTGGATGACTCAGTAAGAGCATTGTGAGCATCACTTAGACCCTTTTCAAACAAATAAATAAATGTATCAACTTTTGATTAAAATATTCAATGATAACTACCTTTAGAGGCAACACAAAATTTAAGACGCAAACAAATGCCTTCATCACAGTCCTGTGTCACAATCCTTAGTACAGTGTGGCATACCACTTGATCATTTGTCCTTTTGATGTTACTGGTAAGGCAGTAAGGCAATACATTATATATGATAAATAAATAAATGAATAAATAAACTAAAAATAGAAAAAAATTCTGTTATTATATACAAAGATGGGACTGCCATTCAGACAAACCTAGTATTTTACAGTATACAGATAAAAGAGAATGTTTAAGATTAGACAACCTGAGGGCAAGAAATGTAGATCAAAAGAAGACTTGAATTTAAACATTTGTTTTGGGGGCATACTCAAGAGATTGCATCAATTAGACCAAATCATGAGAGACTTAGTGTTAGATATTATGAATATGAGGCTGAAATTAATTATGTTCTAAATATGCTGAAAGAAAAAGCTTGCTTAAACGCAGAAACAGAGTTTAGTAATATGTGATCAGCAACCATACTAAATGACTGTAGCTTAAAAAAATAAGGAACTTACTTATGAGTGTATTACACACACATCAAGAAAGCTGAACTTCTTACAGACGTGACAAGAATGTAATCTGCTTTCACTGGACAACAGAACATGCTTTTCTAAGAAAGTTTAAAAATGTGCTTTTCTAATCCACAAGGCGTTTTCTTGAAGACAGTTTACTTATCAGCATTTGAACAAGAACAGATGTGCTAGCATTTGTGTCATCAAGCCAGTATCTTTCCAAAACCTAGAGGGTGTGAGTTTAACTAAAATATGTATAAAAAGTCTGTAGTAAATCTAGTTGTTGGGGGTATGGTAGGGACTCATTAGTCCTGAGGTAAATGTTATATCTCTCACATCATCTGTACTATATGAGAAGTAAAGTTGGAACAGTACTTTTAAGCTGTAACGTTTGTCCAGTTTGGTTTATTATAAAAGTTACTGGTTACTGCTCTTAAAGACAGGTGCTGCAAAGTATATTCTCTCATCAGTGTATATTCTGCAAGTTTCTGTATGCGACAGACTGTGAATGCAAATATAACCAGACTTTGATTCCAGCCAGCAAGACTGACCCCGGGATTCATGAACCTTGCGCCAGGCACACGCATAGCGTAGGCGTTACAACGCCAAATATGGCCGCCGAGCGATTCAGGTACGATCCAATCCCACGTGCACTACCGGCGTGCACCGGATCTGCGCCGCCCCCGGCGTAGGTATGCTAAACACCCCATGTGCGGTGTTGCACCATGCAAATGAAGGCATATAGCGATCCACGAAGTGGCGCAGACGTAGCATAAGGCCACGGCAATGTAAACCAAAAAAAACGGTTTACATTTTCCCAAACATAACATAGGAGTAACGGAAGGCTGTCAGCATCAGGTATCACACTGTTGCCATATGCCAATGGCGAAATACACAGAGAATGTCAAAAGAAAACATGCACAACATGTAAATAATAACATAAATGGTATGTCCACAGAAACTCACAGCAGAACCCCAGGACATGTTTGCGGAAGGTGCAAAACAATGAAATAATATGACAATGTTATAAAACAGCAGCGTAATACACATCAGCTTCACAGCCACAATACACCATGGTATGCATGCAAAGCCACAACCATGGTGCAAGGGTTGCCAAGGACTCGCGGCAGTGTTCGGCATGGTAACTATGAATTAGTAGTCAATGCCATGCAAATGAGGCAGATAATACTGAATTGCAAAACCCCGCCGGCGTAAGGCTGTACTAAACGGCGGAGCGGTAATACACCGAGGAGTGGCTCAGAGGGAATACATGTCACCTGCAGAGGGGTGTGCCACTGTAGGAGGAAGCACATCGGAGCTCAGCAAACCTGGGCTGTACATTGCACATCACAGCTGCAGGACCGGCGTGTGGGGAAATAGTTGAGCTGAGAGCACACAATGAGCGCAGAGGTGCATGTGCACGAGGATGATTACGTTCCCTTAACCCAGTCATGTGATGCTCGCCCCGCAAATAACATCGGAAACAGGAAGGTGATGTTGAGAATATGAGGAAATGCAGAAGAAGTGTAATTGGAGTAGTAATGAGCAATCAACACTAATCAACCCACGAAGGCCAATCGGCGGCAGCTGACAACTCTGCATGCAGAAACCTGCAAAACGGGATAGGGGAGGCATATGAATGCAAAGAAAGTAGGGAAGGTAGCAGATTGCAAAGAGTGAAGACCTGACACAGCAGAGCCAAGCAGACAGGCAGCACAATGGCGGCGGCACACAAAACGCACGATATGCCATGTCCCAGAAACTACACATGACAGGGCTCTGCAGGATGCATGCCAGGAAATAGTAGGTGCAACGTGCAGAAATAGTAAGGGAAGGTCGAAAGGTAATCCATTGCAGGCAAGAGTAATGCAACACCAAAGGCAACAGCGTTGCAGTGCCAACGGTAAAATACGGAAGATAATCCCCAGATACGGCCGCACAGACACACCCTATGACATCACTGGGTGTACAGCACAACAGTATAAAGTGTGAATGCACACAAAACACAGTCGTGTATTCCCAAATGCCGCACCATAGGTGTAAACACACGGGGAACTTTTAAAATGTACATGTTGGGTGCTGCCGTGGCCGTGATTCATCAGCATGTGTTAGAGACAGACGGTGTTGTGGAGGAGGGTGCCGACAACTACTGTAGGCCTCAGAGGAGAAGGAGAGTGTTCAGACCAAGGGTAACCTACCAGGAGCTACAAGACCTGGAGATAGTAGAGCGTTACAGGGTGGATAGGGACACGTTACAGCAAATAGTGGAGCTGTGCCGGCCACGCCTGAGAACAAGAAACAGCAGAGGGGAGCCCATCCCAGTGGACACAAAGGTATGTGTAAGCTTGCGAATACTGGCCACAGGTACCTTTCAAAGGCCAACTGGGGATATAATGGGCATCTCACAGGCATCAGCATCCAGGGTACTACACCAGTTTCTGGATGCCATGTTACCACATGCCAATGAGCATATATACTTCCCCAGATCTCAGGAGGAGTTGGCTAGCAATATGCTCCACTTCCACCGTGTGGCACAATACCCGAAGGTACTGGGTGCGATAGACTGTACGCACATACAAATCAAGTCACCACCTGGGGAGCAGGGTAGACGCTACATAAACCGCAAGGGATTCCCCTCCATCAATTGCCAGGTCGTGTGCAATGCGCAGGGCATTATCATGGATGTGTGTGCTGGCAGCCCTGGAAGCTACCACGACTCCCATATCTGGCATGCCTCACAGCTGTACCAGGTATTCGCCAGAGGACATCCCACAAGGCCACCTTGTGGGGGATGCTGGCTATGCACTGGAGCCGTGGATGATGACTCCCATCAGAAATGCACACACACACATGCAAGAATGCCATAATGAGGCACACACACAAACCAGAATAATCATAGAGCGTGTGTTTGGGATGCTGAAATCATGGTTCTGGTGCTTGGATACATCCGGTGGAGCCCTGCAGTACTCTCCAGGCACATGTGCCCACATATTCATAGTATGTGCCATGCTACATAATATGATCCTGCGGAAGCAGCTGCTGCAGGGACATAATGGTGAAGGGCCACAAAGCCCACCACAACTGCCAAGGCCAGTCCAGGCACAGAGGGTTCAGGACCATGAGCACACTGTGCCAGCCCCAGTAGGCAGACGGAGGTATACCCAATATGCCTATGCCCTGGCAAAGAGGGAACGTATAGCACATACTCTGACAGCGTAGGCCCCATGGACTGACACCTCCCTACCTGCACACACAGTGAAATGGACGGCACACAAACATGACACCCATAAAGTGTACCGTATGGGTGGCCCCATGTGTGACTCCAACATAGGCAGCCCCCAAACACTGTACACCCAACAGCCAGTGGAGCATGGAACGCCAACACCTGAATCGTACGGGGTCCTACAGCAGACAGCGTTGCTGTATGCTGCCACGTTCGCCGTAAGGTGTATACATATAAACATGTATATATGTGCATATACATATATGTAGATAGATATAATTACATATATAGAAATATATGTACACATATACATATAAGTACTACAGTTAAGACAGGGAATCAGAGGGATGTAAGGTGACAGAGATGTAACACGCGATATCTGTACATAGTATACATAGTGAAACGACAACCTGAGCATCCGGGAGGTTTAACAGAAGAGGATACCGCCAACCATGGAAAGGGCAACATACCGAAATGCATAACCGCGAGTCGGAATGATCGCCAGGCCACAGTACAGTAACAGTACATGCGCGGGTAATAGTATGATGATATGAGGGGGGAGGTAGACACCGCCGCCGTTGACGCGGCCCACGCAGGTACTGTGTGCAACCATCCCCGTGAGTGCCGTAGTATGTGTATGTGTGCGGTGAGGGTGACATGTGTGTCGCTGTGCGAGTGTAATGTGTGTGTCTCCGTAATATGTGTATGTTGGTGCCATGTTAAAGGCAGAGTGGAATAATATGTGTAGGCATACGGTACATTAGCCACAGGCATATGTACACCAGTAGTCCCAAAGTAGTAGTGAGAGCTCCACCCTGGCTAGGCATGTGGCGACGTAGAACGATACAAAGTGACAATGTCCCAGACTGTAGCACAGGAATATACCCCACAGGAAATGGAAAGGACGTATGTACTAATCATGCCCGTATGTATGACACCGATATGCTAATTGCAAAACGATACGTCGGCAAAGTCACACAGCAATAGGTATGTACCGCGGAAATATGTATGTGCTACCCCAGTACTGACCGTGGCCACGTATCGGCCCGTAAACACCGCTGTGTGTTCTACAAGTGTCAAACAAGCAATCCCCACCTGAATAGGTGGCAACCACTGGCAAACAGGCCATCCCAAGAACAGGACCACAATGACTGTAAATATCTGGGACAGAATGACAAGGGATAGTCGTCACGTACAAAGAACTGCTGATATACCACAGATGTGACGGAGGAATACATGCATGAAGCACACATGCAGGCGATACCAACACCACATGACAACAACACAACCTACACTCCCAGACCAACAGACAATTAACTGTCAACTCCCCAGGCAGGGACGGAGCACACAGACAACCATACCGTGTATGTAGAGATGCAAGGCCCACAACCCGTATCCGTCACCTACAACCTCCGATATCCCCCATTGTACATATTAAAGGGATACAAGCCGTAATAGCAGCACAAACATACAGGCAGTCAATGACATCTGCATAACCGCAACATCTCGCGTGGGAAACACAATCAAAGGCGGATGCATACTTGCATGTGTTGTTTAAAGGAATACAACAGCCATGTTACACATCCGAATGCAAAACGCCATCAACAGACGTCATCAGGACAGGGACAGCCACATGTCGAACCAAATACTATACCCAACACACATAATCCACGGCTAACACCACTGCGAAATGTACCTGTCGCCACACATAGTGGCTGCAGTTACACATAACATAACACAATACAGACCATCTCCACGAAGGTAGGGCAAATAGCCAACGCCCAGGTGAGGAATCCAACCATACCCCAGTTACGACGCGTAATGTCTGAATGGAGTAGATGCACAGGTGATATGCGCACAATTACTCACTGAGGAACATCAATTGGTGGGATGAACCCACATGTTGCAGGTATCGACGGATATAAGGGTGACTCCCAGGATATTCAAACTGTATGCTCATACCGAACCAGCAGTGTACAACCGAAAGAGTAATAAAAAGGAAAACCGATACACGGAACGAAACATGGAACGAAACACCGACAAGGTATGTAGAACACACGATATGTACGGGTGTGTAACGCATGATGTGTATAACGAAGCTGTACTGTATGGGAATGGTGTTTGTAAGAAATGACACTTGTCCATAATGCAGAGAGTGGTGAAAGGTGGTTATGTAGTGCTATCCTGCTGAGCATACCAATGACTGTGGACACTGTGTGCACAGCAGTGGGACATCATGTACACAGCCGAGACACCACAAGGGCTGCCACAGGGGGGCATTAGAGAGAACAATGCCAGACCACACGCCGATGCTGGCAGTGGATGTCCAACAAGGAAGTGCCATAGCAGGGGATAGGACATGTATGTATACTGTCACAGCACACATGTGTATGGGCATATACCGTCAATGTCATACGTAATGTGCGGCCGACGTGCACGTATGCCTTGCAGTAGGGGATAATATGTCAACTATGTGTAATGTAAAGCTGTCATGGTGGATATGACAGACATTATACACAGTATCACAGGCATATCATGCATAATGGAGGTATTGCCTATTGGTATGTACAATAACAGGATACATATGGCCTGTAGGTATGGGACAGAGTAGTAGCATCACAGCCATCCGAAATGGAAGGTACACCAAGTAACCATGCCCAAAGGATCTGTAGCAGGTGCATCGTGGGCAACAATGAAGTCAACAGGTCCATGTGTAAACACATGTGCAGTGTACACAGTAGTGTCACCTCCCCATGGTAGTGTCCTGCGAACAGCAGAGGTGGGTGTCAACTGCATGTCTACACAGTACCGCTGCTGTGGTGGTACCATGACTACGTGTCACTCAAACAGCAAGGGAGGTATCACATGAACAGTGCCACTGTGTGTCCCTGTGGGATGTGCACAGGACCTATGTTCCACAGCATGGTGTGTGTTGTGTCTGCGGAAGTAACACAGAAGCCCAGCCCATGCAGTGTGGCATGTGTGCACATATCCATGAGCAGTCCGTTCACACTGCCCACCGCAATTGTCATGTATGAGAAGTATATGCATCAGTAATGCGGAGGACATGGTCCGTGTCAGAGCAGAAGACACCCCTGTGTATGTGGTATGCAGATGTGTACAGATGTGTTTTCCATCTGTCAGCCGCATATGTAAACCGTCCGAGCCTGGTACACATCGTGGCATGACAATGCTGTGCCACGTAAAGTTGTAGCCATTGTGGAAGGTACACCATAAATGTGGTATTGCACCCTTGACCGTGTGTAGATGTGTGTATGCCACAGGTACAATGGCTACCTATGTACCAGCATCACACACAGTACAGATAGGTGTGGCCCTGCAGAAGTGTATCCATGCCACAGTGGAATACGGTAACCACAGGACCGTGTGGGGCATATGTGTGTACAGCAACCATGTACAATGTGATATGTATGTACGGGGCCAGTATCCATGTGATAGTCAGTGGGTGAATGTTGCTATGCAAAGGTGATGTGCATGCACCATGTGTCATGCATCCTGATGCCATAACATCCACATGATGTATCTGCCACACTGACACCCATATGGTCGTTATCGGTATGAGCTGGTGGAGCTATAATGGCGCCAGGTATGTAGGTGTGGGATATCTAGGCATGGACAGTACTCTGTGACAGCATGTTGTGTATGTAAGCAAATAGTGAACATAAGGGGCCCCATGACTGAGGACTGTGTAATGCCATATGTACCTGACATGTAGTAGGTACTATGATATGCTTGCACCACTGTGTGTCCTGTTCAGGAGTCATATAGCCTAACATCCTGAGACACAGGGTATGATGTGCAGGTGGATGTGTACGTTGCCAATACCAGAACGTGGAATGGTGCTGAAGGGCAATGTGAGGACAACTTCTGATGTGTTGGCCTCTGTACCACCCCAACCGCCCATGCAATGGTACGACAGGTGGCCAGCATGTGTATGTGGCATGCTGTGGCACACACAAGCCCAACAAGGGTGCCAGGAAAGGCATGGAGGCCATCAATGTGTGCGTGAAGCACGTTCATGAGGATGTGCCCCAGTGCCATTCAGAACGGTCCAGTCATGGGTGTATGAATGCAGTCCCACACGTGCAATGCAGTGCCACCCATGGGTAGTGCGAGAGATGTGGCTGTGCGGTGGTCAAGGTACACAATGTCCGACAACAGGCTAGCAGTGAATATAGTGGGCTGGTGCGGAGACACATACCAAACAGGTTGGTGGGACATAACAGCTAGGGACATCGGAAGGTGACATCGGGCCAGTGTCCCAGGACATAACGTGTGCATGTCAGTACCATGTATGTGTCCACAGGGACACTACGATGTCCATGTATGGATTGCGACCCTGTAGTGAGTGAGAGTGTGTATTGTTGGTAAGTACACCATCGCCTGGCACGTTGCCAACATTATCTCGGTCTGCAATGCCTGGGTGACTATTGTATGTGACATTGAATGTGGATGTAGCCAAACAACACAGACATACCACCACACTGCCTGAGGCCCCACACTGCAATGTGCGGCAGTCATGTGTAGGTAGCTAGCCTTGGAGCATGTGATGGACCTCGAGGACCCACCATGGCTGACAAGTGATGCACCCCACACATGTGAATATACACCACCGTGCAACAGCCTGCACATGTGCCCATACATCAGATGTGCATGGAACATGACCACCACCGTGGCGTCTGTGAAAAGGTCAGTACCGCCATATCTCTGTGTGGAATAGCATGGTCCCTGCCATTGTGTACATGCTACGGAAGTGCACTGTGGTATGTGTCAGCATATGTATGTACACTGTCCATCTGCCGGGGTGTCATGCCATTAACAACTGCTGTCAGCAGACGTCAGTAGTACTGGCTGTAGTACACATGTTCCGTGTATGCTGCGATGGGTGTGTTTCCAGGGTGTGGCTAGCAGGGCCGTGAAGCATATGTGTTCATCCACCAAAGGGGGGATAACCCCAGGTGCAGCACAGCAGACACATGGAGGTATTGTGCATGCTGAGGGTAGTGTAGGTATGGTATGTGTTGTGTAATGTGTCAGCCAGCTGGGTGGAGTGCATGCCTCAAGCATGTGTAGGTACATGGGTGTCCATTCTAGGGAAGTGTGGGTTGCTGTCAGCACATGGCAGTATCAGCTGTCTGAGGCCCAATGTACAGTATAACAACACAGACAGCATGTAACCTGTGGTGTACAATGTCAACTCTGTTGCATGTTACAATGTGTCTAGTGGTCACAAACATGGGTATCTGCACATTGAGCACCTATGATGCATTGTGTTCGGCAACTATCCAGGATGTGTGCAAAACACTGTGTGATGTGGGATCCCCTCACCTGTGGGTGTTGCAGTCCAGGTATGTGCCTGGGAGGTACGATCCGTGTACAATCTGTACTTCCAGGCATGCTGCGCAGAGCATGGAGTCAGGTCCCAGTCACTGCAGATAAATGTGAGTGGTGCAATAGTGTGTGTGGCTTGCTTGTGTGCAGCACAGTGGAAGATGCAAGCATTGTCCCACATGACCCCATGCCGTGCCTGCCTGTTACAGCCCTGCTGGAGACAGTTATATGACACCATCACAGAGGCAGTATAGCATGTGAAGATGTACATGTGTGCTCCACACCCCAGGCAGATGGCTGCAGGTCATGTGTGCCACAGCAGTGTGGTCGACCAGGACTGTCATAGCGGTCAGATACCACATGCCTGTATAAGTACAGTATGAGCATAGGCAACAGTTGCAGTGACACAGTAGGTCAATGTACAGTGTCCCTGTGTTCAGACCACTGCCTACTGTACACTTGGCTAGACACACACCCAGAGGGTTAATACACCAGTGAGCCATCACATGTCCCAGTACACGTAGCCTGTGTAATGCCATCACAGGGCGGTCACAATAACACGTTGTATTAGAGATATGTTGTACCAGGTGATGTGTCATGTGTGCATATGTTGAGTTGCACAGCTGTTCACACGTCCGCAACATATCAGTGCATGATGCCTAGTGTAACATGATGTGTGGAACTGCACTGTGATCCACAACAGGGTCATCCGAGACAGGTGTGTTGTGAATGGTGTAACACATGGTTCAGCGGGATATACACCGGTGCTGTTGGCTGCCATGCTGGGGGCCACCAGTGGTGCCTACAGTGGTCATACAGATATACTGCACACATTGTTCTGGCAGGAATGTCCATTGTTGTAGATGATGTGTTACTACGTGAAGGTAGGTGTGTGTTGTGAATGTTACCCATCCAGATGTGACCATCAGGTGCAGTTATGGTTGTCGACAGCATCACACCCATCCACAGCTGTCAGCACCCTGTCCCCAGAATGGGTATCAGCCGCCCCCGTACTGTGTGACTAATGTGCAGATGGCGGAACACCTACTACTGGCTGGCTAACAGTGTCATCTAGGAAGGCTATGTGATGGCTGGAATATGCCATTCTAATGTATAATGATGGTATCCCAATGAAGTACATGGAATCACATATAGTAAGCCATGGCTGGCATGTAAACCATGTACAACAATGACTGTGTGACAGACACATACAATGCGGAGCCATGTTGAACATGCACCCATGAGAACACCAAATGAGGTATGTTGCACGTATTGATGTACAACTGTCAGCTATGGGCACAGCATGGATGCAGAAGCACATCCCCCACAGGCAGTACCACTCCATGTTGGTAGGGGGGCATTGCACGAGTACATGTGACAGTTGCTGTACCGCAACATGTACTGCATATCCGTCATATAGGGGTAGCAGTGGTACGTGACTGTTGGACATGCCTGTACATATGACCATGTCCCACAGGATATGTGTTACGTGTGTACAACACCTGTTGTACCGTCATCAAGCTGTGAAGTGTATGGCTGCCAGTGTACCTGTGTGACATGTTGTGCAATGGGTGCAAAGGTACGCACTAGCGCATTGCATGCCCACATGTCCCACACAGGTGCATAGCCTGAACATACAATACAAAGAGGGTGTTGGATAATAGCAACCCACAAGAGGAGATGGGTACGGGTGACAACCCACTACCACCTGTCCGGGTAAGGTGTGCATGTCCATGACACATTAGCACCTGAGATGTTAGCAGTACAGCTGTACAGGGTGGCATGCATATTCGATCACTAATACCCCTGCGTGTTCCACCACTGGCCTGTTGACAGACAGACACCAACACAATGTGCAGCATTGACATGTGCACAGCACATCAACACTGGCTACAGTAGAACAGGTTTACCGTGTAGACATGTGCACAGAACATCTGCGCCAGCCACAGTCAAACACGGTATGTGTTGAACCCCACCATCATTGTAGCCCATGCCACAGACAGATGTTCATGCATCTGTGTATGTACGGCTGGGAATGTCCGTGGCCTAGCAGTATAGCTGTGTCAGTGTTGCGAACAACATACTGAATGGGCTGGGTGTGTGAGGTGTGCGTCATACGTGTATGGTCTGATGGATGATACCATCAGTGCCCCCGCTATGTGAACATCCCTGTCCCCATAAATGGATACCTATGCTGTGCCCAACACCACGGTCCCTGTGGGAGGGATGGTGCTGTGTGGTGCACCTGCTGACATGGCGGTGGCAGCAGGTACTGGATGTAGACATATGTGGTACCCATGTCAGGCCAGGGTACCATCCATGTGCATGGGATATCATTGTGTGGGCACATACAGCACTGTGTTGAACAATATCACAGCACATAGCACCTGTCAGGGGTAATGTGTTTGCATGGATGTGCGATACCAGCATGCACCATGCACACCCCCACCAAGCAGCATGCTGCCTACCTTGCAGAAGGCCATTGTCCACACCATGATGATAGACATGCGTAATGTCCATATACACATAGCAATGACATAAGGAATGGACAGCCACCCTCCCAATACCAGTACCCCCAGGTGGGACACATCCCTGTGCCATGTATGTGACATACCCTGCCATAGCATGCAGCCCTGTCCAGCAAGGCTGCACGTGCCATCACAGTCATACATGGTGCGATGGCCAAATGGCACTTGCACTATCAACCATCCAAAGCAGTAATGTGGCACTGATGCACCTTGTGGTGTCACAGGTGCTGTGTGTTGAGGTGTACAACGTGCGCGCGCACATGCTATGTATGACCATCCCTGCTAATGTCATATGATTACACAATGTCCCATGTGTATCACATGTGCAATACAGGTGAGCCGTGGCAGGTTGTCCAACACCTGTACAGTGCTGTGTAGATGTACATGGCACAACACATGCATGTACAGGTGTCCACGTGTATGTGTGCAGTGCCACCGTTGACGTCCATAATGGCTGCGTCTGTGATGCCTAGCGACATATACACAGCATCCAGGTGAACAGTAGAACTGTGTGCACATTGGGACACGTGCCAACTGGTATGAACACAGGTGCAGGCAGGTACACATGTCCACAGCAGGTTACCATCAACATGGTGTGTGTACAGTGTGATGAGTTGACACACAGATATGATATGATACCCGCTGCCTAACGGTGTGACAGCAACACGTCAGCTGTGTCAGTGCCATGATGCATCGCAGAGATTACTGTGCAGATGTCGTACATGTCATAGCAATGTATGTCCAGCGGTATGCCAGTACATCAGTGTAAATGTGACCTGTCACCATCATTATGTCTTACAGATAATGCCTCGTTCACAGCTGCCAGCCTTCAGCCACCAGGAGGATGACGTAATCATACCGTTGCTCCATGACAACTATGACCTGCTATTCAGCCATGTTCCAGAGCAAGCGCAGCAGCAGGATGACCTGTGGCAGGATATGCGCAGGAGAGTGAACGACGTGGGTGGCAACAACCGCACCTACCAGCAGATATGCCGACACTGCACGGTCCTAATACGGCACGCGAAACAGCGTGCCACCTCAATCGCCAGAGAACAAGGTGGAACAGGTGGTGGGCCACCAACCCAGCCCCCGCTCACACACACTGAGGAGCTCCTGGTCAGTCTGGGGACACCCAGGGAACATCATGCAGAAACACTCGCTGCCATCGTGGAGGTGGGTGTCTCCCAACCAACGAGCCTGGAGCTGCCTGGTAAGTCAGTCTTGCATATGTGTATGATATCTGCCGTAGATGTGGGTGTCACAGTACACCACGTAATGTACCAACACATGCCAGGTATATGGCCACACAAGCCGCATACTACAGTATGCTACGTTGTGTTTGCAGACGTGTGCATACCACATGCTATCACACAGGTACATGATGTGACATGCACAGTGCTTACTGTGGCTACAGTCATGGATAATGTTTATACTGTTGTGTCGCCCCTATACAGGTACCTCTGGCGTTTCACACAGCCATGGGTCCGTCGCAGGTGAGACTGTTGTTAGCAACAGGCATGTTACAGTGTATATATATTCGCCATGTGGCCAGGTATGACATGCACACCTGGGTTCTGCTCCAGTCACGGTATACAGGTTGCACCACCAGACACACACGCCACCCATGTACAGTAGATACAACCGTTAGTATACACTGGCATGAAACCACAGTACCTGTCAGTGTGATATGTGCAGTCAGCTATGCATACAATGGTGGAGGTGTTCTACAATGGATGCATATGTAGTATGCATTGGAATGCCATTTGTGGTACGCACACAGTACCACATAGTGAGCTGTGATCTGGCCAGCACACAGGTGTTACCAATGTGACATATGCCCCTGCATTGTGTGCACGTTGTGACACGGCACATGACATGTCCCACGCACGTGGTGTTCAGTCTGCAATATTGTCACACCATGACATGACCTACGCCCGACATAGCAAACATCCCACTGTTGTCTGCATAGCCCTCTGGATTGTGACACCTCCGACTTGTATGGGTGTATGTCACATGGGCCACCACAGGGATGGGTACACGATGCCCATCACACACAATTGTCCATGACCCAGTCAAACATGGCCATGGGTGATAGCTACAGGCATATTGCCACACAGTACATCTGGAGTGGATAGACACCGTTGCACATTGTCCACACATAGTGCGATCATAGCTGTAGTGGACCACCTGTACATTTGATGTGGTACACCAGACAACTGGAATGCCTGTCTGCAGCCACCGGAGGTGCCACCAATGTCTACCATATACGTGCTGTGGAACAGCATGACTGTGTTGCAGACATGGCAATGCAATGCGTCCATGTTATGCATCGCACAGAAACATACCTGTGTCCTATTGCCATGAAGTGGCACAGTGCCTGTGCTCCCCACTGTATAGCTATGTACACAGCTCACACCAACCACACCTGCACAGGCATCTTTGTTACACATGCATTCTATCTGTAGCCTGTACACATAACACTGCACTGTGACGTCCAGTATGATGCGATGCATGTGGTGGGACACCATTGTCACATGTCCACATGTTATCGCACATGTTGGCGGAGTACATGTCAAAGTGACGCTAGCCATGTGTACTGTTAACCTGCCTGTGGCCACACGGTGTATCACAATGTTGCATGCAAACTACCATGAATGTGTGTACTGCATGCCTACTGAAATGACACCTGCTTGATGTAGTGTGCACCCCAGGGCAGTATGCATACTACCACTATTAATGTCTGGCCTGCATTCACTGAGCTGTGGTGTGGGAATGCTGCATGCCATCTGCAATATCACATGCATGATGTGTCTGCATGTGTGTGTGTCTGCGTGTGTGTGTCAGCATGTGTGTGTGTCTGCGTGTGTGTGTGTGTGTGTGTGTGTGTGTGCGTGTGTGTGTCTGTGTGCATCTGTGTGCCTGTGTGTGTGTGTGTCTGTGTCTGTGTGTGTGTCTGCGTGTGTGTGTGTGTGTGTGTCTGCATGTGTGTCTGCATGTGTGTAATGTATCTTACAGTATGTCTTTGTATTCACAGGTGGTGTAGGTGCGTTCCCCTCCTGCGGTCCATCTGATGCTAGTGTCCCCACAGATACTAGCGGTGATGACCATATGCATGAGGCACAGGCAGGGTTGTCAGGGGCAGAAGCTGTGCCATTGGTTACCATCCCACCTATGTCCCCCTCATCCCTGCACACGGTTCTGATGCCTACACATACCACATCACCGTTGCACATAGAGGAAGGACAGTCAGCGTCTGTTGGCATTGAGCAGGAATGTGTGGTGGCTACAGAAGGTGCGCGTACACACCATGTTGCCAGTGTAATGACTGGTGATGTGCCACACAGGCATGAGGCTGGTGCTGCTCGTAGGAGGACCTCTGGCAGACATGTACCTGCTGTACAGGGTGCAGCAGCTGGTATCACCAGACGCATGTTCCAGACTGTAATGGCGGCACAGGCACGTGCTGAATGGCAGAACCAAGAAGGGCAGAGGCTGCAGAGGGCCGCAATCCATTCCCTAAATGAGAACATCCAGTCATTGGCGAATGCTCAACAGCAGATTGCTAATGTACTGGATAGGCGATTAGGTGAGATGGTTGGAATCCTCAACCGAGGCATGTCAATCCGCGAGCGTGAGATGTCTGTGCTGGAATACCTGGTAGGGGTGAGGCGTAGGACACGTTGCCGTAGGCCAGCAACACCACCTAGTGTAGGTCGACGTGTGCGTGCCACCTCTCATGCCCACTCACACAGTGCCAGTAGCAGCAGCAGTGCAGCTGGTGCTACACCAACCACACCAGGACACAGCAGGCCACGTGGACGTGGCCCTGGCCGGTCCCAGCGTGGACACGGTTCCAGCGGACATGTGTCATCGGAGAGTGGCCACTCCGTACCTCCACCCGGTAGTGCCTGTGCAACCCCAGGCAGGCACGGGTCACATGGCCGCAGACGGACACAGTGAGCCATACAACCTGCACTGTACAGTCTGGGGCTGCCAAGTATACCCCGTGTAGGCATCACATATGGCTGAACTGTGTACACACATACCCACACACGGCAGACACAACTGTAGGGCTCCACCACATCCACATGAATTCTGCACAGTCATGCCCAGTAAATGTACCGGCCCTTACACACACACATGATGTCATCCATTGGTACAGCCTATGCCCCTGGCACACATATCACCCTGTGCATATGATGAAGCCTCTGCCGCATCACTGTCATCCACACCATCGGTGCACAGTAATGCAAATATATTCTAATGCACAGGGTGGACAGGATAGTGAGAGGTGTATGTGATACCTGTGTACGCATAGTGTGTGAGGTGTATGTTGCAGTGGTTGTGTATGACAAGTGACAGGTGCGTATGTGACATGGGTTGTGTACTGTCATCATGCAGCAGACATACCATGTAGTGCAGGTGCAGCATGCATTGAGCTGTGTACACGGTATGTGTGACGGTTACATGTGTAGCACCATGTTGGTTCTGTTAACCTGTATGCCTCATATGGTGTACTCACATGTGCCTACTGGGAGCACTGTTATCAGTCCCCCATGTGTAGCTGTGGGTTACCCACAGGCCCATCTGGCAATATCAGCATACCACAGGTACCCGCAACCTGCCTGGACACCTACATAGGTACATAGGTACATACCAGGCTATGTGCCCTACGGCATGTGCAAGCCTAGCCAGAGTGTGTGTGGCTTTCACCACCCCTTAGGATGAGGATACTATATCCATTGGTCTGCTGTCCCTCTGTCCAGCAGTGACACAGAGATGATTCCTGGGGCATACCTACGATCTCCCATCCACACGTCAGGATTACTCTTGGACAGAGTCAGTGAGGGGCTCTGCTTCACAAGGGCTGGGAATCTGTTCCATGGTGTAGGGAGTCTCTGGGCGATGAACCTGTCCCTCCAGCATGTCCTATTTATGTCCGTGTTGAGGTTTCTGTCTGTTGCTCTCGTGCCCGTGGTTGTTTGGATCCTAGGAGGTGGAACATGTCCATGACACCCAGGTCGGACATGGCCATGTATGTCAGGCACAGATCACCTCGGAGCGGATGGTATGAGAAGGTATAGAGCCAGAGTCCACTCAGTCGGGCAGTGCGTGGCATATGTTTCAGCACCTTTATCCCTGTGTTGGGGAACATTTGGGGTCCTTCCGAGTGCTGCAGGTGTCGGGTTAGGTACATTCCGAATGGGGCGTTGTACCCAATCATTGGTCTGATGCGTGAAGAGTACAGGGGTGCAATGACCTCCCCTGATGTGGATGTGAATCCTTTCATGACCAGGTGGGCACAGTGGAATGTCTTCCCAACCACATTGGCAATGTGAGTGTCAAGAGAGGTTACCGACAAGTTTGGTACCCAGGTCCCTGATCACGTCTACCATGTTTAATGGATTACCACCTATGTGGTAATTCGGGGTGAACTTGTCTTTCCCAAAGGGTAGGTCTATACCTTCCCTGGCATGTAGCTTCAGGCCATGGCTCTGACACCAGTTATCCATTTCTATGAGACCTCAGGTGGATGTCTGTGTCTGATGGGGTGTTGATTATGGTGGCCGGTTTGCAGTCATCTGCATACCTTGTCTGCCACAATCCCCTATGTTTGCATGCACGTCGGAAAGTTGAATGCCGAACTGGAGGGGACCCAGGACTGAGCCCTGTGGGCTACCACTCGGGACCGGCTTGGAGTCTGACATGGCACCAGGAACACTAACCCTGTGGGTTCTGACCTTCATCCGGTTGGCAACCCATCGTGTGACATATGGCTCTACATCTACGCTGGTGAGCCTTTCTATGATGCCCGCATGGAGTGTGGTTCAAACGCTGTCGCCAGGTCACGGTAGTCTGTGCAAACCGACGTACCCCCATCAATGGCCTTAGTGACTCTTCCGAACAGGTCGACCAGGTTCAGGAGGCAGGATCTGCCCTTGACTAAGCCGATGTGGGTATGTTCCAGTATTTGTCGTTCCCCAATGTCTTCATTTATGGGCTCCATTATGGTCCCCTCCATAGCTTTGCAGACAAGGCTTGTCAAGCTTATAGGGCAGGGATGTACAGAGTCCGTAGGAGCACCGCCTTGGAGTGGGACCACATTTGCCGTATGCCATCCATCGGGTACATAGCCTGTAGTAAGGCTAAGATTAAACAGCAGCCTTATGTGCGGGTTGAGGCCCTCATTGAGGTTGTGTAGCACACAGCCGGGGACACCATCTGGTCCCATTGATGCTGTGTTCACTGCTTTACAGATAGCAGCTCTCACCTGGGCATTTGAGATGTTTGGGAGGCTAGACTCTGGTGGGATAGATACGTCCCCTCTTGGGGGGGAGGGAGGGTAGATGTATGCACGGAACCTGTCTGCCAGTTTGTTGACAATGTCTGTGGGTTCAGTGATCATTGTACCATTCTGGACTAATTCCGAGCATAACTGTGGGCTTCTACCCATGTTCCTACCATAGCTAAGGAAGGCCTTATGGTTGTCTTATGTGTCCTTTGCAAGTCCAGTCCCACAGGCGGTCTTGGATGATTGTATGAGTGATCGTATGTTACCGCCAGTATTAATCAGTGATGCCTTCCCTGGTAATGATATTGCTCTGTCATGTAGTAGCTTTCATCTCTTGTTGTACGGTTTGTTAATGGCTGGGGTCCACCAGACCATGTGCCTGCCTTTGGTGGACAAGGTCCTGATGTTATCAGGGATCGCTTGATCCAGACATTCCTGGGGGTGCTCATAGAAGGCATTTGTAAGGGTTTCAGCAGCGTGGCCTGTGTTTACCACTGGCATGGAGGCCTTGTAGGGTACCACACCAGTCGTATGGTGTGTGGGGTTCGCTGTGGAGAGGTCTTCACTGTGGTTTCCCTTGACGGTGTTGGGTGCAGGATGCGGATCTCCAGTGAGATCACTATATGGTCTGACCTCACCGTTGAGGGATGTACATCCTGTGTGGAGCATGTCGTCCCCATGTGTGATGATCAGGACTAGTATAGTTCCTCCCCTTGTGGGTATGGTGCATGGTTGTTCCACAGCATTCGGGTGTATGAACACCTGGATCCTTTGGTGTAGGGTGTTGTGTCCTGGGTAATGTTCCCGGTCCATGGGACCTGATGGTGTCCCCGGCTGTGTGCTCCATGAACTCAACGAGGAATTAAACCCACAGTTAGGACAGCTGTTTAATCTTAGTCTCACCTCCGGATACGCACTCCAGGAGTGGCGCACAGCGACTGTGGTCCCACTCCACAAAGGCGGTGCCTCCACCGACCCTGGAAATTACCGTCCCATTAGCTTGACAAGCCTGATCTGCAAAGCCATGGAAAGGATCATAATAGATCTCATAAATAAAGACAGGGAATTTGCAGACTTTGGATCCAACCCAGTTTGGCTTTGTCAAAGGCAGATCATGCCTTTTAAACTTGGTTGACTTTTTCGAAACAGTCACCAAGGCCATTGAGGGAAAGGCAGTCCATACAGCCTACCTAGACCTGGCGAAGGCTTTCGATACAATACCCCACTCGGGTATCATTGAAAAACTCATCAACTTAAATGTAAACCCATACATTACAAGATGGGTTGCAAACTGGCTGAGTGACAGAACCCACAGGGTCAGAGTTGCTGGCGCCATGTCAGAATCTAAGCCTGTCACAAGTGGTGTCCCACAGGGCTCAGTCCTGGGCCCACTCTTGTTTGGCATCTACTTTTCTGAAGTACAAGCAAACACAGGAGGGTTAGGGCTGACAAAGTTCGCAGATGACTGCAAACTGGGTGCCGTAGTTGAGAACACATCCGACACAGATATCCTTCAGAAGGGTCTCACAGAAATGGATAACTGGTGCCAGAGCCATGGCCTCAAGTTAAATGCCAAGAAATGCATAGTCATACCCTTCGGAAAAATAAGGTTACCCCTAGCTACCATATAGGTGGCAATCCCCTGAACACAGAAGAAGTTATTAGGGACCTGGGAACCCAGGTTGACAGTAGCCTTTCATTCAACACTCATATTGCTAAAGTAGTTAGGAAGACCTTCTACATTGCCCACCTTATCATGAAGGGATTCACATCTAGATCAAGGGAAGTCATAGTCTCCCTATACTCATCACTCATCAGACCAATGATCGAGTACAATGCCCCATTCGGAATGTATCTGACCCGACACTTGCAGCAGCTGGAGAGGCCACAAAAGTTCCTCACCAAAAGGATAAAGGGTCTAAAAAATCTGTCTTATGCTGCACGACTGAAAGAACTCCAGTTATATTCAGTTGCATCGCTTGCTCAGAGGTGACCTATGCCTGACATACAAGGCCATGTCAAACCCAGATTTGATGAATATGCTTCATCTCAAAAAATCTAGATCCCTCAGAGCCACAAGGGCGGGTGACTTAAACCTCGACACGGTTATTAATAGGACATGCTGGAGGGATAGATTCATCACCCAAAGACTCCCTATGCTGTGAAACAAAATCCCGGTTTATGTGAGGCAGAGCACCTCACTGGCCTTGTTCAAGAGGAATCTTGACCAATGGATGGGAGATCGCAGATACACCCCAGGGGTTACCTCAGTGTCACTGCTCGACAGAGGCACAGCTAAATAAGTGGCATAGTTTCTCCAAACTAAGGGGTGGCGTAAGCCACAAAACTATGGGCTAGGCTTATAAATGCCCTCGGGCAGATAGCCTACTATTAACCTATGAACCTATGAACCTATGTATGGGTGGTTGATGTCACCCAATATGATGGTGTTGTGAGAGCATTCATACTCCCCAGTGTCTTCAGGAAGGCTGTGCGGGTATCCTGGGTTTGGGAGGGTGGTCTGTAGCATGCAACAAACTGTAGGACAGTCCTACCCATGGTTAATTGCACCTGGATGGTCCCCGCTGCTACGTGCATTTCTGCCAACCTGGAGGTGTGGGTATCCTTCATGGAAATGGAGACTCCCCCTCCTTCTGTGTTCGGTCCGGGTTATGGTCCTGAACGCGTGATATGAGGTATGACCTGATAGTGCTGGGGTGCTCTCAGGAGCCCTGAACAATGTTTCAGTCACAGCACTGACATCGATGTCCTCCATACTGAGGAGGGCATTTGAGGGCGTGCAGCTTGGGCGTAGACTACTGGCACTGAGCAGTATTACCCTTTCTTTTTTCCAGGTTTGTAGTCTAGGGTGGTAGGTTTATCATTTTAGCCTTGCCTGCAGTGGGCACTGTGGGGGTGGCAGGAGCCTTTGCCAAACTCTTGAAGACCAGGGGCGACAGGTGCAAGCCATCCCTTGCGAAGGGGCATGGCCTGTCAAGCATGTCATCCCAGGCAAGAGGAAATTGGATCCCCTGAGACTGACACCGGTAACCAGGCAAATAATCAAGGGTGATCATTCGGAGCCAGTATTGTGGCATCATACTTGATGAGGGTGGGATACTGCTCAGGTTCAGGGACATGCTGGCCTGGGCTACACAATCTGAGAGCCCCTCTATGTCTCCTTTCATGTATCCCAGGGTGGTATGTCTCCGGTCGTTGACACCAGCATGGACAATGACCGCGTCATACTTGTACATGCTGCGGAGTGACCTGAGTGCGTGTGTTATGTGGCGGATTCCAGCACCCGACAGGCAGCCTACTGTGATCATTCCCTTGTTCAGTCTGGTGGGTGGGACGTCAGTGTGTCTGACTATGGCGTCACCTATTACAAGTGTGTCTGGCATTGTGTGTGGCCTTAAGGGCTGTGACTGTTTAGCACACTGACGTTGAGAACTATGTGTTGCATGTCCTATGTCTTGTGGAGGCAGTTGCTTGGGTGTCTGCTTCGGAGGCCTTGTTAGGTTCGTTACATGTTTTACCAGTGCCTCCGAGTATGTCTTTGTGTGTTCATTTGTTTGTTTAGCATTTGTGATAGTTCCATGTGACACTGGGTTTGTGGTGTGCATGGTGTCCTTCCCCTCCCGTTTGGTCTTGCCGGTCATGGTTTGAGAGAGCTCAGCCCCCTGTCTGGCTATATAGTTGCATCTCTCACATGTATTATGTTTAGTGGGGGAGGTGCGGCTTGTCCGTGTCCATGAGGCACCTGTAACATTGCCTCAGGATGCCCAGATTCACCATCTGAACAGGAGAGGTCACTAGCAATTGACCCTTCGACATGCCAGAGAACGTGAATGCATTTGCTGTGTAACTGGGTCAGAAGGCACCTATAGGTAAGTGGGAACTCAAGGGGATTCTAGGCTAGTGTAGTACTCCATCTAGTATACATGTACTTTACCTATGTAGGAATACTGTGGGAGCAGGTGCTGAGCTTTTGTGATAGAGAACAGACAGTTGAGATTGCAAGTAGAGAAGTTCTACATGTAAACCTGCGGAGCACGGAGCCAGATATAGTGTAACGTTGTTTACTCGGTACATGACGCACATGTCCACACATATACTGCACCTGACGCCTGTGGTCGGTGCCACAGGCTACGGTGGACAGAGACATCACATACATGGCATGACACAGTACAGGTATGGTGACATTCTGCAGGTGTCGTACACAGCGTGCTGGCGACTGACCGCAGGTGTCACCTGTCAGCTGTGGTGCATGCTGTGCAGCAGTTGGATGCTGTACCGGTACAGGAATATGTCCGCAATCGCGGGGTGTACACCACTATGGCGCACACCCCATTGTGTGCAGATGGGGACACCTGCCTGTGTGGTCAGCACCCTCACAATACAATGCATCCACACGCCATGTTACAGGGGGCGGTCTTGCACAGGTGGCCAGTATGGCTCACAAGTATGGCATTGACAGGGTCGTACAATGCAGCACCAGTGCAGGATGGTCACCCTGTGTGGTTAGTGCCCATTCACAACACTATATCTGCATACACCCTCACAACAGGCAGCAGACATACACACATGTTGACACACTGACATGGTGATGACCACACATGTCTACATGGAGGGACGACATGTTGCATGTACTGCACCATCCACATCCATGCACCCCACACTGAGGTATGTACAGATCTCTACCATGGTGTACAGTGATGTGTGGCTTGTGGCACATAGTCCCTCCGATCTGTGGCATACATGGGCACACATTCCTGCACACATGTCGGTGCTGGGAATGCCACACCCGCTATATGGGATATGTGCAGGCATGCAGCAGTATGTAGTGCATCATGCGTACCAACACTGTATCCGGCAGCTGTGCCGATATATGCACTTGGGAGGTGGTAGGAGTTACAGTGGCCATGTGACATATGGTCGATGACACCTGACCGATGGGTATATATTATGGCAGCACTGTCATGTAACGGCGACATAGCAGACTGTATGCACATGGCAGGGTAGGATGGTGTGTGACACACCTGTGACCACCACCTGCACACATGCATGTGGACAGGTGTATAAACACATGATGTACACACATACCGCCATGTGTGCTGTTACTATGCCACCATATGACGGCCCCCATGATGGTATGCATGTGGTAGGGGGTTGCAACTGTGTTATGGACATCGGACACCGCTCATGCATGGCTGCACCATGCACAGTACACGTGTCACATGTATCCCCTGTTGCCATGTGTGTATGCATTGCTACATTGTGACATATGTGTCGACATACATGGAACATGGACTGTGGTATGGTATCACAGCTGTCACAGGCAAACTGTACAAGGGTATGTCTCCCAGTCAGCACCGCTACACCCTGTAGGGGGTGCATACCACAGACATGTGTCCACCTTCCATTCGTGTGTGTATTACCGCGTACGCCAGTGTTATGCATGTGGTGCATCACAGGCTTCGTATGTGTCCTGTGTGCAGTCCATGCACACAGCCAGGCAAGCTGTGTTATGGACATCGGACACCGCTCATGCATGGCTGCACCATGCACAGTACACATGTCACATGTATCCCCTGTTGCCATATGGCACATATATGACATATCCGGACTTTGTTTCACTGTGGTACAGCTGCAGTCATTTGTCATATCTGTGTCAGGCCCGTGGTATGTGTGGAGCACGCCTGTCCATGTATACCGATATGGGCGGACTACATCACACCTGTGGGATCATTGATAGTACATGTGTACTCTGCATGACGGGCGTACACCACCATATAGACCTGTGGACATATGTCACATGCTGTTGCTGGACAGTGAGGCATACTGCTGCACCGATGACATGGTGCTGGCATGGCAGCTACAGTGTTCACTGCAGTGTGTACATGTTCAGCCTGCACCCGTGACGCCTGTGATGTCATCTGTGTGTGTACGTGTAACTGTATGTTTGTCCACCCTGTGCGTGTGTACGGGTTTACCTGGCCATGACTTGCGGTGTGTGCACTCCATCTGCATGCCGGACGGCGCGTAGCACATACTAAGTGTGTGAGCATGCCCGGGTTGCTGTTGTGTGGGTGGACACACACGACAGTCCACACTCTGCCTTTCCATGATTCCACCCCATGTGTATGCATGTCTGCACTCTGCAGATTCTAAGTGTGTGAGCATGTCCAGTAAACAGCTGTGTAGATGGACACACAGTACAGTGCACACCGCGCCCGTCTGTGTTGATACCCCGTGTGCATGTATGTTTCCCCTTTGCAACCGCCACGTGTGTGAGCATGCCCGGGTTGCTGTTGTGTGGGTGGACACACATGATGGTCCACACTCTGCCCTTCCATGATTCCACCCCATGTGTATGCATGTCTGCACTCTGCAGATTCTAAGTGTGTGAGCATGCCCAGTAAGCAGCTGTGTAGATGGACACACAGTACAGTGCACACCGTGCCCGTCTGTGTTGATACCCCGTGAGCATGTATGTTTCCCCTTTGCAACCGCCACGTGTGTGAGCATGCCCGGGTTGCTGTTGTGTGGGTGGACACACATGATGGTCCACACTCTGCCCTTCCATGATTCCACCCCATGTGTATGCATGTCTGCACTCTGCAGATTCTAAGAGTGTGAGCATACCCAGTAAGCAACTGTGTAGATGGACACACAGTGCAGTGCACACCGCGCCCGTCTGTGTTGATACCCCATGTGCATGTATATTTCCCCTTTGCAACCGCCACGTGTGTGAGCATGCCCGGGTTGCTGTTGTGTGGGTGGACACACATGACGGTCCACACTCTGCCCTTCCATGATTCCACCCCATGTGTATGCATGTCTGCACTCTGCAGATTCTAAGTGTGTGAGCATGCCCAGTAATCAGCTGTGTAGATGGACACACAGTACAGTGCACACCGCGCCCGTCTGTGTTGATACCCCGTGTGCATGTATGTTTCCTTTTTGCAACCGTCACGTGTGTGAGCATGCCCGGGTTGCTGTTGTGTGGGTGGACACACACGACGGTCCACACTCTGCCCTTCCATGATTCCAGCCCATGTGTATGCATGTCTGCACTCTGCAGATTCTAAGAGTGTGAGCATGCCCAGTAAGCAGCTGTGTAGATGGACACACAGTACAGTGCACACCGCGCCCGTCTGTGTTGATACCCCGTGTGCATGTATGTTTCCCCTTTGCAACCGCCACATGTGTGAGCATGCCTGGGTTGCTGTTGTGTGGGTGGACACACACGATGGTCCACACTGCCCTTCCATGATTCCACCCCATGTGTATGCATGTTTGCACTCTGCAGGTGTGTGAGCATGCCCAGTAAGCAGCTGTGTAGATGGACACACAGTACAGTGCACACCGCGCCCGTCTGTGATGATACCCCGTGTGCATGTATGTTTCCCCTTCGCGACCGCTAGGTGTGAGGGCATGCCCAGTACGCCATTCGGGGGTACACAGTACAGTCGGTACCGATGTCTGCTACTAGGCATGTAGCCATGGCCAATGACATCCTGCATAGCCATGGTGGCCGTCCAGGTGAGTCATATGTGGTTGGTATGCCACAATGGCTGCCTACATCATGCACGCCGGTTGCCCTCTCATAGGGTATACTGTCTGTGGTGCATCCCGTATCCATTTCGTGATGTTGTGCTCCATAGTTAGTTGGTATTCCTGAGTGCAGCACTACCGTGTTACTGTACGCCCACCTTGGCATGGCAACATGCTGTGTGACTGCACACTCTGTCTTCATTCCCTATCGGCTGCCTTGCCTCTGCAGATGATATCACCCACCTAGGGGTATGCCTCCTGACAGTGCTGTACTCAGTAATCTTGGTAGTGCATTCTGTAAATGCATCATGCTGTAGTGTGACCATGTAGGTAGGCATAGGTTCAAATCCCGGCCCTTCCCCGTGTGTGTGTGAGGTGTGTGTTTTCAGCTGTCCTTGGTGAAAGTAGTCGCTTCGCGACACATACCTTGGCTATTGGCATCTATTCCTTTACGATGTCACCCGCCTAGAAGTATGTCTCTGACAGCGCTGTGCTCAGTAATCTCGGTAGCGCATTCTGTAAATGCATCATGCTGTAGTGTGTTCATGTAGGTAGGCGTAGGTTCAACTCCCGGCCCTTCCCCGTGTGTTTCCAGCTGTCCTTGGTGAGAGTAGTTCCTTTAGTCACTTCGCAACACATACCTTGGGTATTGGCATCTATTCCTTTATGGATGATGTCACCCGCCTAGAAGTATGCCTCTGACAGCACTGTGCTCAGTAATCTCGGTAGCGCATTCTGTAAATGCATCATGCTGTAGTGTGTTCATGTAGGTAGGCATAGGTTCAACTCCCGGCCCTTCCCTGTGTGTGTGGTTCCAGCTGCCCTTGGTGAGAGTAGTTCCTTTAGTCGCTTCGCAACACATACCTTGGCTATTGGCATCTATTCCTTTACGGATGATGTCACCCACCTAGAAGTATGCCTCTGACAACGCTGTGCTCAGTAATCTTGGTAGCACGTTCTGTAAATGCATCATGCTGTAGTGTGTTCATGTAGGTAGGCGTAGGTTCAACTCCCGGCCCTTCCCCATGTGTGTGTGAGGTGTGTGTGTTTCCAGCTGACCTTGGTGAGAGTAGTTCCTTTAGTCGCTTTGCAACACATACCTTGGCTATTGGCATCTATTCCTTTACGGATTATGTCACCCACCTAGAAGTATGCCTCTGACAGCACTGTGCTCAGTAATCTTGGTAGCGCGTTCTGTAAATGCATCATGCTATAGTGTGTTCATATAGGTAGGCGTAGGTTCAACTCCCAGCCCTTCCCTGTGTGTGTGTGAGGTGTGTGTGTGTGTTTCCAGCTGCCCTTAGTGAGAGTAGTTCCTTTAGTCGCTTCGCAACGCATACCTTGGCTATTAGCATCTATTCCTTTATGGATGATGTCACCCGCCTAGAAGTATGCCTCTGACAGCGCTGTGCTCAGTAATCTCAATAGCGCGTTCTGTAAATGCATCATGCTGTAGTGTGCTCATGTAGGTAGACGTAGGTTCAACTCCCGGTCCTTCCTCGTGTGTGTGTGTGGGGTGTGTGTGTGTGTGGTTACAGCTTCCCCTGAAGAGAGCAGTTCTTTTAGACGCTTCACAACACATACCTTGGCTATCGGCGTCTATTCCTTTACGGATGTTGTCACCCACCTAGACGTGTGCCTCTGACAGTGCTGTGTTCAGTGGTCCACGTAGCGCGTTCCATACCTGTGTCATACTGTTGTGCAGTTGGGTAGGTGGGGGTAAGGTCAATCCCCATGCCTGCCAGCTGTGTGTGTGTGTCTATGCTCCCAGCCACATGGGTTCATAGGTTATGGCTTTAGAGGTTCCGCAGAACACTTATATCCTGCCAACATCTCTGTGTTTGTGGATGGTGAGACGCAGCTCGTGGACTGCCTGTGTGCCTGCTGTGGTTGGCGACCTCCGTAGCGTGTTCTCCACGTGCACCCTGCTGTGGTGTGGTGGGGTGGTGCTGTGTACGTTACACTCCCGGCCTTGCCACATGTGTCCGTCTGTATCTCTCGATGTATATATACATACTTATGTTATGCCCATAGCGCTGCTCTTGCATGGACAGCTGTCTGTCCCATGTATCGCATATTTGCACGGCTGACACATAGAACTGTGGTACGATGCATATCCACTCATTGTCCATGCAACGTCCGTATTCCGGCACGCCCTAGAGACATCTGCTGGATATCGTGGCAGACAGCTATCCTTGCTGGACTGACACTGTACCCGCACACGCCATAAACCTTGTGTATAATTGCCTGTTTATGGTGTGTGTATGTCTATCTGAGCTGTGTGCATGGTCGTGTGTATGTCCCGCTATAGCCGTCTGTGCAGGTGTTGCCACTATGGGTAATCCTTGTAGACCGCTGTTTCATGTGCACTTCAGCACATACCTGCAGACTGTACTACTCCTCCTACGGCAGCACGGGAGCGGCCTTAGATCAACCGCTGCCCTAGGCGATAGGGCTCCATGGCGCCCACCACCACAACACATGGTGCCCCCATCCTGGTGTACCTACATGACATAACTACTAGAAAGGTGGCCCTGCTAGTGCGGCGCCCTAGGCAGCCGCCGGGTTGGCCTATGCCTACGGCCAGCTATGAGCACATGCCTATGCCTACGGCCAGCTATGAGCACATCCCAAGGCATACTTTTACATTCAGTGTTTTACAAAGGCTAGATTTTAATCCCAGAGGGGGGGACCTTATCAACTATACTTTAGAATGCGGATTGAGATGGATTATTAGGTGGAGAGCTGACCACACACCAGGGCTGAATGATGAAGCACAGATTAAGCCTCTTTTGAGAAGCAGGTGGCTTAAACCCAAATAACAGGAATGTAGTTTAGGTACAGCTATACATTTAACACCTATTAGTCCACTCTTTCAGTTGTTTACCACTGTTTTACATTGATATAATATACATATTTTCTATATATATTGTTAGATTTATAATTGATGAGAATTAGGCATAGTACAATATAATATTATACATGTTTTAATAGGATGTTTTTAAAGATGTTAATATATGTGTGTGTGTTTAACACTGCATCTGCGCTTTATATGCTGGGGTTAATTGTTCATTGTTTGATGAGAAATTGACCAATGAAAGTGTAAGGAGGGATATTTAAAGCCTGGATGCTTTTATGTTATGTGTAAGTCTGATGGAGCCTACGGGTGAAAGTGCTTACTTGTATATAAAGGAAGCTTTTTATACCATTTGGGCACTGTCCTGGACAATTTCTACGTTGACTGTTTCATCTACCTATGTGTTGTTTGGATTGTGTGCCATAAGGTGCCAGTGGTTATTTTATGTTGATTAGGTGTATTCCATGGTCAATTGACATTAATCATATTAATTCATTAAAGGATCTTCTTTATAAGTGGGAACGCCATAGTTTAACCATCCTATGACCTTCCTAGTTGAAGGTGTTAGTGAGCCATTAGTATGTGTTCCACAGGTCGCCCATTTGTTCCGCATTATGGAAGCGAGTGATCCCCATTTTGGTGATGGCAGATTGAGAGCTGTGTACGCCGGTATTCGCACAACGGTCTGACTTTGTATGGGGAATGTCTAATGTAGTCCCTATCTGTATTTCCTGTGCTATGCCTTACTGCAGCTGTGTAATTCCACCAGGTTTCCAGTTATGGGTGCCATCTTGGTCGTACGCTTGTCCATCCATGGGAATTGCCTACTGGACACTGATATAGGGCTGTACACATTTCACACCTGCTTTCAGCATTATCCGGTGGATGCTTTGCATCATTAGTGGGGAGTAAGGCATGTGCTATACCCACATCCCTCCCACGGGGCGGGCCAATGGATTATCTGCCAAACAACACCGAGCCCCATTTCTGCATACCCAGGATCCCATGGCTGCAACCTTCGACAGTACACATTACACATCCTTCATGTGTGCGGGACTGGGATGTGGATGCACTTCTATGGACTCGACAATCTGGGGATTTCTGTTCATATGTCCTGCATTTCATGGACACTTGTCATCAACCTTAAACACGCTGGTTGTGCATATGTCTAGCTGCGCCGTAGTCACGGCTGTCATTTCTTCTGGGTCGATCGCAGCTGGTTGATATTGCGAACGGATCAATTTTTGGAGTCCTACAATGGACACCAGTGTGCATATGTAAAGTGTAGAACTTGTTGGACTGTCACCATCTGGCCAGTGGTTTTGACTGATGCTGTATGTTCCCCAATCGCGGATGTCTGTTTGACTACCCATATTATGTATTACTTGGCCTATCTATATCCATGTGCCAGTAAGCAGAAATACAGCAAACCTTGAGTCCTGGTCATCTTCATAAAAGACATTAATGAACATAAACCAGACCAAAACAGACGATGACAAAAACGATACACTCCACAGTCCAAAGATACTGAGCGCTTTCACCCACTAACATGGGGCATCATCAGAGTACGAAATACATTAGATAGTCGTCCCTTATATACTTCCTTCAGAGTCAGTTTAAAGACAATTAATCAATAAACTTGCTCATAGTTAAGTGGACAGTGCTCCAAGTCTTAAAGATAAAGTGACATATAAAAATCAGTGTTGCATACATTACTTAATGGAAACATTAATACAACAACAATGTGTTAATATAAATACAATATTGGTCAATACAATCAGTATATTGAAACATAGTTGATAATTGTTGTGAGTAAACCTTAGAATGCAGTGTGTTGATAATGATATTGTATATTAATGTGTATAATTGTTGCATTAAGATTCCAAATCATGGAATAAATAAGTACAATTAAATGCATATTTTGTATAAATATGAATGTAAATAAGAGTCACAATGTTAAATATAAATATGACTGTATATAACTATATCAATATGATATGGAATAAACTGTAGTTGTTTACATCTTGTTTTCAAGTGACATATCTATGTCCATGCGTCATATATACGGGCCGTCGGACTGCTCTGTGTAGATATATACATGTGAACCCCTCGTTTCATACCTTGCTTTGTTACTGTCTGTGGATTACCTGTGTACACACATCTATTACCATACCATACCTTTCCACTGTACAGGTTCTGGCATGGTGTACAGCTGGTTGGCCCTTAATCTTGCTGTGTGTTACATTGACCTGTGTCTATCTGG
Source organism: Protopterus annectens (assembly GCF_019279795.1). Lineage (NCBI taxonomy): Eukaryota > Metazoa > Chordata > Ceratodontiformes > Protopteridae > Protopterus > Protopterus annectens. The sequence continues at coordinate 1,246,256,573 of NC_056741.1, read as the reverse complement.
CAATTCGCTGACGTGTCATGTGAGACCTTCTTGCTTCTATAGGGACCTGATCCCGTAATTGTGACGTGCTTCCACTGGCCATATATTTCTCTGTCATCTGGGATCTGTGTGTAACCAGTCCTTTCAGGACACTTTCTATTGTTGTTCTTTTTTGGTTACATATATGAGTACTTTGGTATGTTGTGCTATTATTGTGTGTGGAGCATTTCTCCACGGGCCTCTACTGACACTGGACATATATCCAGCTAGCCTAGCCCGGTCAACAAGTGTGAGCCAACTGAACACAATTCGTACGGGGGCACCTTCTGACAAGTGGGTTGGGTTACAGATGCATAACCGTCGTCAATCCATACTACTAACACACACGTTATTCTATCCACATTCTATGTTTGTCTTATCACATAGCATGTGTTTCTCACTATTTCTAACGGTACTTTACATGGCATTGTCCGATTCCATACTTTCAGAGGGTGACAGTTTTGAGACATGTATAATTGACGTGGAGGATACAGCATTAACTTTCCCTGCTGTGAGCGGATCACACACACACACGCGCACTTGCATTACCTAATTGTGGGTTACGCGCAGGCGCACATGCATATCCGTATTCTGTTTACATATGTTTACTGGGTCTGTGTGGTTACGTGGTCTGTATTAGTTGTGACTGTTCCGGTAACATATCTCTGATCCGGTTGACGGACGTGCGGAACACACTTTCACCTTTACACATGTAACAGTCTTTGCGGCATGGGCGCATCGTACGTTCACATTTATATGTTCTATAGTCGTAATTCAAACGGGACTGCATTCACGTTTGCCGGTTGCTGTGACCACTACACGTTAGCTGTTCTGTCTCATTTATATGCATACCCATGGTACTTAGCTAAATTTACATATCCCCCCCCCGCACTCACGTACGTCACAGGCATCCATTCTCCTGCTGGGAAAGGTGCGGTACTACATGTTAAACATTCCTTATTCCCTCCCGCTCATGGCCCGGGATGCATATGTCATGACCGCAGGGATATTCAGATCACAGGGACTTATATCCCCTACGCATACAGGCCTTCGATTGTCAGAGTGTTCCTGTGGTGCTTTGGGTTTGGTCTTGTCCGCCTAGTGTACGGAACTGCCCTGACCGTGTACGAATGTCAGACGAGTCACATGGGCACGGTTTGTCCGTGTCTATGATACCATATCCCCCCCATTATTCCTAACCATGTGCGATGATTGGCTGGCGTGCCCGTTGTAGATCTTGTTATAGTAATTGCACACGGTCTGGTCGACCGGACCTATTTCCATTACTATACCTCGGTATTTATAACCTGTCTCGCTATATTACATGGGTTTAACATTGCGTGACAGCTTTCACTGAGCCACGGACATGTCCGTTGCTTAGTTTGGGGCAGTCCCGCTCTACACACATTTAACATGGCGGAACAGGTTGAACAGCTCAGCAACGGGGACATCGGGCTCTCCGTCGCTGTTTAGTATTGAATCGCTATGTTGACTTTGTTTCACATAGTGAGACAGTGTCGACATTGGTAACGGACATCTCGCGCAGTACGTCCGCACCGCCGTGGGTTCCGTATGTCTGCGGTTGGGCGGACAGGCATTATGCTGTGCCATTATGTCTGGGAATATATGGTTTCTTTCCCTAGATGATATGGCATACTAGCAATGACCTGCGTCTGGGTGTGGGTACTGCTGTATTTACCCACGGTTGCCTTTGTGGTCAGGAGCCTTAGGTCAAGTGGTGCTAGGCAAAAGGACTCCATGGTGCCCCCACTACATCACCCGCTACCCCCATCCTGGTCTACCTACACCAAATAAATACTGGAAAAGTGCCCCTAGTAGAGCGGCACCCTAGGCGGCTGCCTAGTTGGCCTATGCCTAAGGCGGCTATGTGTGGTCCCTCGGGCATCGGCCTCGAACGCACCAAGTCTGCCGTGGGTATATCTAGCATTACCCGCATCCGGGCGTGGTTTATTGCTATGATGTTCCATGTGTACGGACACGTGTGTTTGGACAACCTACAATAGCTTCTGCTATTGGCATACAATGCTGTGGGTGATGCCGGTTACCATACATATGCCTTTCTCAAAAGCCGACTTCACACTTCTAAACACTAGTGTGGTCTCCTTTAAGGCCCCTGAGCCAGTGGTAAACATTACTCAAACCGCTGAATCACTTACATATGCCTTCTACCAGCACCTACAGGACTGCATGGATCAGGCAGTCCCATACAAAACTGAGACTCTTTGTACCAAAGCCAAGCGTCTGGTCTGGTGGACCCCAGCCATAAACAAGCTCTACAACAAAAGGAGGAAGCTACTACAAGATAGAGCAGAATCCTTGTAAGGTAAGACACCCTTGCTCATTATATGTGAAGAACTACGAGCTCTCATGAAATCATCCAAGGCAAATTCGAGAGATAAATCACCAAGGACTCGAAAGACAATCATAAGGCCTTCTTTAGCTATGTTAGACACCTGGGAGGACACTCCCAGATATGCTCAGACTGAGTTCAAAATGATGTGAAGATTACTGAACCTACACACATTGCCAACATACTGGCTGACAGGTTCAGTGCAAACTCCCCCCCCCACATGGAGAGATATCTATACCAGAGGATTGTAGCCCCCAGAACATCTGTAACGCCCAGGTGGGAAATGCTCTCTCCAAGGCAGTAAACACAGCATCCATGGGACCAGATGGTGTCCCCAGCTGTGTACTCCACGAACTCAATGAGGAATTAAACCCACAGTTAGGACAGCTGTTTAATCTTAGCCTCACCTCAGGATACATACCCAAGTAGTGGCGCAAGGCGTCTGTAGTCCCACTTCACAAGGGCGGTGCCTCCACTGACCCTGGTAATTACCATCCCATTAGCTTGACAAGCCTTATCTGCAAAGCCATGGAGAAGGATCATAATGGAACTCATAGATAAAGACATAGGGGACTTGCATATTTTGGATCCATCCCAGTTTGGCTTGGTCAAAGGCAGATCATGCCTTTTAAACTTGGTTGACTTTTTAGGAACAGTCACCAAGGCCATTGATGAGGGTAAAGCAGTCCATACAGCCTACCTCGACCTGGCAAAGGCCTTCGACACAATACCCCCCTCAGGTATCATTGAAAAACTCATCAGCTTGAATGTAAACCCATACATCACAAGATGGGTTGCAAACTGGCTAAGTGACAGAACCCACATGGTCAGAGTTGCTGGCGCCATGTCAGACTCACAGCCGGTCACAAGTGGTGTCCCACAGGGCTCAGTCCTTGGTCCACTCTTTTTTGGCATTTACATTTCCAAAGTACAAGAAAACACAGGGGGGTTATGGCTGACAATGTTTGCAGATGACTGCGAACTGGGTGCCATAGTCGGAAACACATCTGACACAGATATCCTTCAGAAGGGCCTCACAGATATGGATAACTGGTGCCAGAGACATGGCCTACAGCTAAATGCCAAGAAATGCATAGTCATACCCTTCGGGAAAAACAAGGTTACCCCTAGCTACCATATAGGTGGCAATCCACTGAGCACAGAGGAAGTTACCAGGGATCTGGGGACCCAGGTTGTCAGTAACCGTTCGTTCGACACACACGTTGCTAAAGTAGTTAGGTAGACCTTCTACATTGCCCACCTGATCATGAAGGGATTCACATCTAGATCAGGGGAGGTCATCTTCCCCCTGTACTCATCACTCATTAGACCTATGATTGAGTACAATGTCCCATTCAGAATGTATCTGACCCAACACCTTCAGCAGCTGGAAAGGCCCCAACAGTTCATCGCCAAACGGATGCAGGGTCTCAGGAATATGTGTTATGCTGCCTGACTGAAAGGACTCCAGCTCTATTCAGTCGCATACCACTTTCTCAGAGGTGACCTGTGCCTGACATACAAGGCCATGTCGAACCCAGATTTGATGAATATGCTTCACCTAAAGAATCTAGATCCCTCAGAACCACAAGGGCAGGAGACTTAAACCTTGACATGGTCATTAATAGAATGTGCTGGAGGGACAGATTCATCACCCAGACACTCACTATGCTGTGGAACAACATCCCAGTACATGTGAGGCAGAGCACCTCGCTGGCCTTGTTCAAGAGAAATCTTGACCAATGGATGGGAGATTGCAGATATACCCCAGGGATTACTTCAGTGTCACTGCTTGACAGAGGTACAGCAATATAATAGGCATAGTTTTCTTCAAACTGAAGGGGTGGCGAAGGCAACATAACTATGGGCTAGGCTTATAGATGCCCTTGGGCGGATAGCCTACTATGAACCTATGAACCTATGAACCTATGTTCATAGTTTGTCCCATTCACACTTGTCTATCCCCTGTCTTCATTCGTACATGGATATTTCTGTGGCACATGAGTGAACTATGTATTACCTGCAGGTATGCTGTGTACAGTGCACATATGTCACGGTTGATTACAGTGTATCTGTGTACCTACCTCTGTGATACTGAGGACTACCACACATCCTTTGCAGCATTACATGCATATGTCCATACTATTATTCGTTGGCCTGTGGGGGGTTGTCAGGGCGACGGTTACACGTGTCCCTGTTTGTGCACGTATCATGGTGGTCTTTGACCGGCCTCCGTTGCTATCGTGGGATGGATGGTGGTGTTGGTGTGTGTTTGGGTTGTGTTTCCACTGCCGATCGTCAGTGGGGGTGGGTTGGCACATGTTCCTCTTTGCAGGGGGCCCCATCCTGGACATTTGTGTCATGCGTCGACACTTGGCACGTGCCATATGTCCTGTGATATTCCCACAGTCGTGTATGCCTTCCTGCATTACTACTGCGTGTTACTGGCAGTTTGTATCTGGTACGCATGGCTATTATGTTGGATAGCTTAGCCTATTCCCATGATATGACATACCCATTCATCCAGGCATATACATGTTATTCAATCCTTTGCATTGGCCGTGGGTGTTTGGCCATCCGGCACCACTATTATCTACGTGTGATGTCCCACCTTCACCTTCTGTGCATGTGGCACCCTGTTGGGGTGTCCTGCTTGGTGGGCGGATGTTCCGCCCTATGTGTTGTGTTTGACATGTCTGCATAGCTAATCATTGGTACAGTGGCTGCACATACAGCTTTGTCCAGATGTGTACAGTTATGGACACCGTGGCGTGTGAACGCCTATGGGGTTTCAACAGGTCCCTACCACATGTGGGATGTACGCATTCTGCCGACACATTCACATGCAGCCATTTGGATATCAGTACCTGAGGTGGGATGTTGACATGTGGGGTACATATTTGCATGCGTGGCACTGCCTAGGACAATACTTCATACTACATTTGAGGTATACCCACTGTGTGTAGGTGTGCAGCTGCGCAAGGCTGCTAGCTGGGTTGGCTGGACGGTCGTACATGGGTGCGGGTTACGTGCTATGACGGGGCTGTTGTGTATTACATTTGCATGCATGGGTTCTGCTTCTGGATATTACGCCGCATACGCCGTCCTATGTGTATCACGATGGGCACGTTGCTGGGTGTAGTACATGTTGCTATGCACATGTTTGTCTGTGTTTAGGGTATCTGGTTTCCTTCTGGTTGTTATATAGACACGGCTGCCCGGCTGTGTACTCTCACTACTGCTGGTGACCATGCCCATGGGGCTACTTGTGTGTAGGTGCGGCGCGTTGACATGCTGCGGTACACCTTCACTGGGTATGCCCACTGACAGTGCATTGCGTGACGGACACGGTATTACGCGTATCCTTTGTTCCTTGGACGGGTACAATTTGGACTTCGTGGGTTAATGTTTGGTTCTCCGTTTTGTGTAGACGGGTACTATGTTGCATACTCTGCGTACGTTTCATTATCCACAGACACTGGCTGGTGCGGTTACTATTGCAGGCGGCCTGTGACAGTCAGCACTTTAGGTTGCTCCTCGCCTGCCGGCTTGGCCACGCCTATGGACGCATCCTACTTGGGCTCGCGCACGTGCCCTCTGCACGTGGTTGTGGTTGCGGCGCGCACTCATTACTATGCATGTGGCGCTGCTACGCCGATTATACACTGCACTGCCGGCGCACGCCTTACACTGGCCTTGCGCCGAGCTTCATGAATCCGGGGGGTGAGTGTCTTAAGAAGACTTCAAATCCCACAGTAAGAGCAAGCAGTAAGAAGCAGTAAGCAGTAAGGAGATCTAAATATTTTTTCAATGGCAAGCTAGCCTGCATCTGAACCTACACTCTGCATTCAACCACAGGGGGAGTGATGGTAAGTCCTGCAGAGGGTTACTTCAGTTAAATTGCAGTAACTAACATTTGTACGTATGTGTCAATTCTGAACAGAAGTATTCCAGTTTATGCAGCTTGCAGTAGTAAAGTTTTTTAGACGTCTACATCCGGAGTGAGACAGAAGTTCCAGTCACAGTGCCATAATTTCGCTAAAGAAAAGGGGGATATCCACTAGCCCAACAGCCCACTGCCTGTTGTGCTTTCCCAGCTTCTCAAGTGAAAAATTTCCAGCCATCTGCAACAACAGCCTGATCACCTGTTTTCTTGCTCACTGGTAAGACTTTTTTTCTACGTCACATTTTTTAGTATGGTTGCTATTCGATAGTTTGGATGTTTAATTAGGCAGTATGGATAGTTAATTGCAATGTTGGTATACACAGCATATTAGTAAATGTAAAACCTTAGTAGGGCAGGTTGATAGTAAGGCATTATGCAAATGTATTACAATATTTAACTGGTATCTCAAAGAAAACCATGTGAAATATGACAAATGTTTATTGTGTGATTCAATAAAAACTGCATTTTGTGTATTATGTCATAAAAAAGTATTACATGATGTTGCAAAAACAATAGACTGTGAAGAAACTAAGGCTAAAGTGTTTTCATTATATTCAGATGTTAAACAGTTATGTCCTGTCACCACATGTGAGTCAAATCAGTTATTGATAGAACCACTAGTACATTTTGTTACACAAAATGTAGTAAACTTCTAAAAAAGAGACACAATGAGTTCAGGAAGTTTAGACAAGTTATACAAACATTTTTTTCAAAAGTGCATAGGAGTTTCAGATTCAGCAGAACAGGTTCCTGAGACATATCAGGCAGACCATGAGGGGACTCGTAAACAACAGTTACAAGATGAAGAAAATAGATTAGCTGAACTGACAGAGACTGACTTCTTACATACATTGGGAAAGAGTAGGAAACTACAGGTGATCTGTACAAAAGAAATATATTTTATAACATGTTTGTGTTTTGAAAATGGTTAAGCTTACATGGTAGGATGATAGGATCTGACAAATCATTCTCAAATGTTTAAAACTTCCATTCAATTAAAGCAATATATTTATCAGTACTACAGTAAAGTAGAGCATATGACTGACATTCTCATAGCATAGTCAAAAGGTAAACAAAACAGTTCTAATGTATACAAATTAAATAAAAATAGTTAATAAGAATAATGATTTAAAGTCACAAAACTGACATGATTGTATAAAGATATACAGATACAAGACAGACATGCATGTATGTTATTTTCATCTAGAGTACATTTGTTTACAACACACAAGAATAACAGGCAGACAACAGCAAATATAAAAAATGTAAATATATAAATGTGTTAATTAAGCTAATCCCCGGGATTCATGAAGCTCGGCGCAAGGCCGGTGTAAGGCTTGCGCCGGCGGTGCAGTGAACAGTCGGCGTAGCAGCGCCATATGCATAGTAATGAGTGCGCGCCGCAACCACAAACACGTGCGTAGGGCACGTGAGCGAGCCCAAGTAGGATGCGTCCGGAGGCATGGCTAAGCCGGCAGGCGATGAGCAACCTAAAGTGCTGACTTCCACAGGCCGCCCGTAATAGTAACCGCACCAGCCAGGGCCCATGGAGAATGAAACGTACACAGAGTATGCAACATAGTACCCGTCCCAACAAAACGGAGAACCAAACACAACCCACGAAGCCCTAAGTGTACCCATCCAAGGAACAAAGGATACGCGTAATACCGTGTCCGTCCCGCAATGCACTGTCAGTGGGCATACCCAGTGAAGGTGTACCGCAGCATGTCAGTGCGCCACACCGACATAGAAGTAGCGACATGGGCATGGTCACTAGGGTCACCACCTGTCCCACTTTGCTAGGGACAGTCCCTCTTTTGACAGTTGTGTCCCGCCAAAAATTCAAAAAAATGGCAAATGTCCTGAGATTTTAGGACAAAAATATTTCCCCTATTTACCTTAATAGTAGCATAAAACAATTATTTTGTATTTGAAACACATACATGTTATAAGAAACAGAATAAGCAACTCAAATGCTATAAGAATAAACTTTTATTTTGGCAAAAAAGTGAAGTTCTTTCATTTCTACTTGCTGTGGGTATGTTTTGTCCTGCAAAATCTGATGTTTCTACAAAAGATGTCCCACTTTGGGCATTGGAAAAGGTGGCAACCCTAATGGTCACCAGCAGTAGTGAGAGTACACAGCCGGGTAGCCGTGTTGATATAACAACAAGAAGGAAACAAGATACCCTAAACACAGGCAAACATGTGCATAGCAACATGTACCACACCCAGCAACGTGCTCGTCGCATACACAGGACGGCGTATGTCTAAGCGTAATATCCAGAAGCAGAACTCATGCATGCAAATGTAATACACAATAGCCCCATCATAGCATGTATCCGCACCCATGCGACCGTGCACCCAACCCAGCTAGCAGCCTTGCGCAGCTACACACCTACACACAATGGGCATACCTGAAATGTGGTAAGAAGTATTGTCTTAGGCAGTGCCACGCGGGCAAATATGTACCCCACATGTTAACAACCCACCTCAGGTACAGATATGCAAATGGCTGCATGTGAATGTGTCGGCAGAATGTGTACATCCCGCATGTGGTATGGACCCGTCCAAATCCCATAGGCGTGCACACGCTACGGTGCACATAACTGTACACATCTGGACAAGGCGGTATGTTCAACCACCGTACCGATGATTAGCTATGCAGAGATGTCAAACACAACACATATAGCGGAACATCTGCCTACCAAACAGGACGCCCTAACAGGGTGCCACAGGCACAGAAGGGGAAGGTGGGACATCACATGTTGAGAGTAGCGTCGCCGGACGGCCAAACACCCACGGCCAACGCAAAGGACGGAATAACATGCATATGCCCGGATGGATGTTGTTAGAAAAATATATATATAAACATATATGAAGTGCTAGTTTAGAAGCAAAGTATATAATGCATTTTATTCTATTTTACAATATGGCAGTAGAAATGATCTTGCATGTAATTGCCTGAAGCTTAGCTGCAGTGTGATTGAACTTTGACCCTGGCAGTAACCAGTTCAGCAGGCTTATGTCTTTCAGCATTAATTATCTGCTGGGTTAGAGAAAAATAAATGTATGTACATGTATATCTTTCTTCCTTCCACTGAGGAGGATGGCCTTGTGAGCTCTATCGAAGATAGAGTACAACTTCTTACCAGAGAGACAAAGGAACGTATTAAGAAATGAACTGACTATTGTATTCAAACAGGCCTGGAACCTTGAAAGAGCAACATTTACAGAAGGACACTGTAACTGACCAGGTGCCTTGCAAGGCTGTATTATTCTCATGGGAAAACATTTAAAAAGCATTACCTCAGCACCTTCGTATGAATAGAATATTGTGGACTATAGTGATGGAAATGCCCTGTGACTGACCACGTTAGTAAGGTGGGCAAAAGCTGATTGTAAACACTATATAAACAAATTGCTTCCTGTATAGAGTCAGACAAAACTCTTATACTTGTACTGTATAGTTTTTTGCCTCCTGGTGTACACTAGTAAAACGTTTTGAACCTGAGCTTCCTGTGTTATTGACTGTCATTTAGAAAAGCCTAATGATTTTTACAGTCTGATTGTAACAACTTATTTGACATTGTGGTCCTTCTTAGCCGGAATTCCCTTGGTAAGCTACAGGTCAGAGTGCATGGGTGGTAATAAATCTGCACAGGAGAAGTTGCCTAAATGGTTCTTCTTGAGTGAAAAGACCTCCGACTGAATTGTTGTGTGTAAAGAGGCTGTCCACTGTCTGATCTGTGGCTGAAAAGCGGAAAACTGGATCCCAAGAAGAAAACGTGCAGTCATAAACGGGAGGCTCAGGTAAGGAGAGTTTCCCTCTTTGTCTTTGTTTTAGATCAGGGACCAGGTTACATTGTGTTGTTGTTAAGATTTGTGATAGCAGGTCGAGAACGAATTGAAGTACTGTATATTTGGTCATAGATCAGGGGAAAACAGAGCAGAGTAAACAGTCATTCTAGACACTACAGTGGATACAGGGAAGGAGATACCACATGGTACGAGAGAAGGGTTACGTAACAGTCTTTTTGAAGACATGGGAAATCAGTGCACTAAGAGATCGCGAGATCCGCCCTTGACGGATGATGCGAAGTATATGCAATTGCAGAGAGCAGATAATGTGAGATATTTTGCAAAATGGGTTAATAAATATGACTTTGATGGTATATTAGACAAAATGTCATTAGTGAAACTTTTGAAACAGTTAAAATCTGATGCAGATGGTCAGGCGAAAAAACAGCGACAGTTGGGTATTCCTCAAGCACATAGGTGGATTGAGGAAGTGAACCGAAGGGAACAGAAGACTAAAAATGCGAAAACATTATTCTTAGACAAAGAAGATAATAATACAGTAGTAGCGACGGCCCCTCCCCCTCCACCCCCTCCGATACCTCATCCAGGATATGAAGCGGGAGGGCAGGCTGGTCCCCCCCCCCACGTTATCCTGTGGCAACAGAGGTATTACAACAACCATTTGTAAGAGAAGCTATTGAAACTAGATCCCAAACACGTAAAACACCTAGGGACACTCAGCTAAGAAGAGAGTCACTAGAAGAGAGTGAGGAAATCTGTCAATTAATTGAAGTACTGAACCCTCAGGCAGGACAGGAAGGCCAGGACCCAACTCTCTTAGTGGACCGTGGACACCGGAAGATATCCGGAAAGCTACAGAGGGAATTCCCCATCCACAAATTAATCATGAAAAGTTTATACAAGATTTACAAGGTATGCGATTGAGTTACCACTTAAATGGGGAAGAAGTAAAGAAGGTTATTAGACAAATTATAGGTCCAAACTGGCACATGGTTTGTGGCGTCTGGAATGCTCGTGACGCTCAACTTAAACCACTCCTACATAGTGACGCAGAATTAGACACTACGTTGAAGGGTCTTACGGACCGAATTACTGAAAAATGGAAACCTAGAGCTGATTGGACCTGTATTAATCAGTGCATACAACAAGATAATGAAACTGTAGATGGATACTATGGTAGATTATTAGAATGTTTCAATAACCATAGTGGTATGCCTATTCCTGAAAATCAGAAAAATGATAGTTCATATGAACAACAGTTGAAAAATGCATTTTTGAAAGGTTGCATTGCCCCTATCAGTAGCTTTATTACAAAGCATATGATAGATCACCGAACGAGTAGGCTACAAGCCTTACTGGAGTATGCTAGGCATGCTGAAAGACATCTTAACAGTAAGAAGAAAAAGAAGACGCAGGTCTTCACAGCTGAAGACGGAGCAGAAGTCTTTGTAGTACAGTCAGGTAAAAAGGGTAAGAGAAACACTCAGGGCAATAAACGCTCTGACAGAGACTCGGAGGTGTTTGAGGAAAGAAAGAGAAAAGGTGAGTGCTTTAAGTGCGGGAAGAGGGGACATTTAGCAAGGGATTGCAGGTTGAATAAAAAACCGTCTACGGAAGGGAAGGATAGGAGTGATGAGGATTGACTATATGACAGTCACAACGTTCAACAGTCATCAGGAGAGACTAATGGGCAGGGAGAAAATGTAAACGCAGTAGAAGGAATAAAGGAAGTGCAAACAGATGTAGAAAATGAGGAAAACGAAGTTTTAGAATTAGCCTCGTTGAGCTTGGAGCTCTATTTGGCGGACACAAAACCAGAAGTTACACTTCTGGTGGAGGGGAAGGAAGTGAGATTTTTGTGTGATTCAGGAGCATCACGAACTTTGATACACCCTTCAAAGTTACCGGAACACTCTGAATCACCTGACAACATATTAGTGAAAGCAGCAAACGGGCAGCTATACAGGGAACCACTTTCCCATGATATAGCAATAACTGACCCTGTTTCAGGTATGACCCAGAGAAGTAAAATAGTACTTTCTGCAAAATGTCCAGTAAATGTACTGGGGAGAGACCTTATGCAGCTCTTTGGCATAGCAGTAGTTCCTACCATGAAGGGTATGGAGACACAAAGGCAAATGGATACTTTTGTGGTGCGATCGGAGGGTGAAACCTATTATTGGTACAGCCAGGACCTAGTCACGACTGGTCCAGGGGCAGTAACCGAGGAACTGATGAACATAGCCATCAGTAAGGTACCCTCCCTTCACATTGATCAGCAGCATTTGTTACATTGTACTCTGTACTATTGTAGCACACCAGGGCCTGATAAGGAATATGAGCAAAAATTGTTCAGAAATCCTGCCAATAGACTAGTGTTACGAACCTTGTACTGGGATACTGAGGGTAATAGTGTGCTGAGTTGTTCATTACCTCAGGAATTCATGGGATTATATAAGTCCAACAGGCCACCGCATGTCAGTGTAACCAAACATAAAAATGTCAGATGGGTGGACCTGGGTGAAAAAGTGACAAGATGGGAAAGGCAAATCGACTTAGAATTGTCAGAACAGGGAATACAGAAGCAAAACTTAAATTGGCTAACGCAAGCACGTCCAGCTGTACACTTACAGCAGAGTGAGGACAGCTGATTGGTGTTCTTGTTAAAAGAAGAAGAGAGAGCCTTGTGTGACATACCAAGCACTCTTTGGTCAACAGGGAAATCAGATGTAGGGCTTATTCGGACAGCAGGTCCAGTAACCATTACACCGAAGTTAGCATTTAGACCGCAAAAGAAACAATACCCTTTGAGGAAGGATGCAGAGCAGGGAATCAAGCCTATCATAGCGGCACTACTCAAGAAAGGGATACTGGTAGAATCTTTAGATTCACCATGCAATACCCCTCTATTTCCTGTCAGAAAAGCAAACGGGGAATGGCGGATGGTACAGGATTTACAAGCTGTAAATCATGCAATAATACCTAGGGCACCTACGGTGCCAGACCCACACACTTTATTGAATGATTTGAAGCCGCAACAGAAGTATTTTACCGTGGTAGATATAAGCAATGCTTTCTTTTCAATACCTATACATCCAGATAGTCAGTATTGGTTTGCTTTTACATTCAGGGTAACAGATACACCTATACTCGGCTACCGCAGGGATACTGTGAAAGTCCAACAATATTTGCACAGGAGATGGCTAGCAACCTGGCGGGGTTTACTCCACCCGGGGGCAGTCAAGTTCTACTTTATGTGGATGACATCCTGCTTGCGGCCCCTACCCAGCAGCAATGTAGGGAAGATACAATAGCATTATTGAAATATTTAGCAGAACAGGGACATAAAGTAAACAAGCATAAATTGCAACTTTGGAGAATACAGGTCAAGTACCTGGGATATGTGGTATCCAAGGAGGGTAGAACATTAGATGAAGATAGGAAGGCAGCAATTTTACAAGCACCCAAGCCAACTACCAAGAAGGAAATGATGTCCTTCCTGGGGACGACTAACCTTTGTTGAAGCTGGATACCAAACTATGCTTTGGAATCGGCTCTATTGGCTGCTTTAATCTTTAATACACCTATGGCAGCACAAGATATACTACATTGGACTCCAGTAGCAGAAACAGCTTTCTGCAGACTAAAATGATTGATAGCTTCATCATCAGTTTTAGGGCTCCCGAATTATCATAAGAGATGTTTTCAGACTGTAGATTGTAAGCAGGGATATATGACATCAGTCTTGACGCAACAGCATGGAAGTAAGCAACGCCCCATAGTTTACTACTCATCGCAGTTGGACCCAGTGGCACGGACATTGCCACATTGTGTACAGGCAGTTGTTGCAGCTGCTATGGCAGTACAGGCATCGGCATCAATGGTATTATTCCACCCTCTCACTTTGAGAGTGCCTCATGCAGTTGCGATAATTTAGCTGCAAGAGAAAATAGCATCCCTGTCCCGTGCTAGACATCTTTCTTGTATGACCATACCCCTGAGTCAACCTCATATGGTGATTGAACGTTGTACAACATTAAATCCATTAACGTTACTTCCGACTCCTGTGGATGGCACACCACACAGTTGCCTACAGGAAATGGAGCAAATAACTTTACCCAGACAGGATCTTACTGATATACCCTTAGATGATGCAGAGGTGACATTTTATGTGGACGGATCATGTAGAAAGGGTCCTACAGGAAAGAATCTAGTAGGTTATGCAGTAGTTACTGATATTGAGATTGTAGAAGCCCAACCCCTGCAGCATAACTTGTCTGCTCAAGCAGCAGAATTGATAGCTTTAACACGTGCTTGCACTCTAGCGAAAAACAGATGTGTGGACATATATACTGATAGTCAGTATGCTTTCTCTACAGTGCATGTTTTTGCGCAGCAGTGGAAGAATAGGGGAATGATAACATCCACTGGTAAACCGATTAATCATGCGCAATTAATCCTGAATTTATTAGATTCCATTCAGTTACCTACTAAAGTAGCTATTTGTAAATGTGCAGCTCATACAAAGCAACAGGATAAGATTTCGAAAGGTAATGCACGAGCTGATGCAGCTGCAAAACAAGCAGCCTCACACTCAGAAACTTTCTTTTTGAATGAGGAATTACAACCCTCAGAGATTTTAGATTTAGAAATGTTAAAAACAATGCAAACATTAACTATGAAAGCAGAAAAACAGAAGTGGGTAAGACGAGGAGCAATCCTTGAAGACAGACTGTACATCTCCAAAGAGAAAAAGCCAATATTACCGTCTAATTTATTTAGATATGCGGCTTTGTTGAGCCATGGGCAGAGCCATGTCTCAACAGGGGGGATGGTACAGTTAGTTAACAGAATATTCCAAACATACGGAATTACGAACTACACACAAACATTTTGTGCAGCATGTCATATTTGCAGTAAACATCATGCACAGGGAGCATTCCAACCAAAGCGAGGGAGTTTCCCTACACCACCATATCCGTTCCATACTATTTGTATGGATTTTATAGAGCTGAATAAATGTGAAGGGAAGAAATACTGTTTAGTGATTATAGATATGTTTTCAAAATGGGTAGAAGCTTTTCCAACCAGGAATCCGGTTGCAGCAACAGCGGCAAAGGCCCTAGTAAAAGAAATAATTCCTAGATCTGGCATACCGGAAAGAATCTATAGTGACAATGGAACACATTTTGTGAACCAGACAATCCAGCAACCTG
Organism: Protopterus annectens; assembly: GCF_019279795.1. Taxonomy (NCBI): domain Eukaryota; kingdom Metazoa; phylum Chordata; order Ceratodontiformes; family Protopteridae; genus Protopterus; species Protopterus annectens. The sequence goes on along the minus strand of NC_056741.1, from coordinate 1,246,241,200 downwards.
GGAGATTCTTTGGGATTTCCTTGAAGAATCATTAAACCACCCACAGTCAGCAGGACTGGTGGAGAGGTACAATGGGATTTTGAAAAATAAGTTGAGGAAGTTGATGAGTGAGACTCAGAAGAATTTGATTTGCTGTCTACCTCTAGCATTGCTGAGCATGAGAACAGTTCCAAATGTAAAGGGTTTGACCCCCTTTGAAGTAGTATTTTGAAGGGCATATTATGTGCCACAGTGGAAAGCTCTCATGCCTGCAGAGCTGGAGGTCGATAGCTCATTAGCCAGTTATATGAAAGGATTGTTAACCAATAAGACTGTTTTGCAGTTAAACTCTTTTTCAGATAAAGAACAAACGAAGCCGGACGCAGTGCTGACTCCAGGATCCTGGGTGAGGTTGAAAGTTATCTAAACAAATAACTGGACGAGTCCAAAGTGGGAAGGTCCGTACCAGGTACTGTTGGCAACGCCTACTGCAGTAAAGGTTGCAGAGAGGTCGTCCTGGGTTCACCTGACCCATTGCAAACTGGTAAAGAATATTCAGTTTGAAAAACATTTCGTAGCCGATATACCACAGAGACAGAATGACCAGGGGCAGAGTGTATAAAAATACAAAGCAACCCCAAAGACATTGGTTTACTGTCCTACTGATCATACACCTATTAACCATGTTTGTGGTGACTTTTCCTTTGCTGGGATCTTTCCTGCATATAACTACACAGATATAAATAATGAAACGTGGTGAACTGGCCACAGATTGGCATCCCAACTTTAACACATACCTAGCCATGAAGCGTGTGTATGTAGAGACTATGAACATTTCAGATTGCTGGGTTTGTACTGCCATATCTACAGCATATGGAGGACTTTTGATGTCTGCTGTCCCCTTGGGGATAAATGAGACCTGTGAAAATCTATGTTTTGATACAGGTTCTGTGAGATCACAGGACAAAGTGGCACTGTACTTACCTGTTACACAAAAAGGAATTGTTTGTTTTTATAAACCATCTTAGATTTTCTCTCTCTTTTAATTTCCAAAAATACTATGGTAAAACTTCACCCTCCTGTATCATGGTCTACCCTATTCTAGACACACAGGAATTGTTATTTTGTATGGGTAGACTGTCCAGATTATTATTTTTGTAATGCTCTACCTGTAGTCCTCAAATTTCTGTGAATGCAAATAGTCCTAGCCAATACTTAGTATACTGCCTTACTTGTTAACTGGACTTAGTTGCTGTATCTCAGTAAACTGACCATTCTGAGGTCGTGTGAAAGGATGTCGCATTAACTGATACACTGCAATTTGGATGTGCCAATTAACTACATATAATTGCTGTTTTTTTTACACAGTTGACATCCTTGTGGATTTGAGTTAATCTGTATGTCTTTTTTATTAATCCAAATGCTTAGGGTATCGCTTGAAAGTATTTTTAAACCCCAATGTTAGAACATGTGTTGCATACTCTTGTTTTAGATGGTTTTATCTGGCTGAGTTATTTAATCCTGTGTAAACTGTTCTGCTACTGAAACATTTTTATTGTTTAATCCTCTGCTAACTCTAACTTTCTCCCCCCCCCCAAATATTTTTTCTCTCTCTTCAGCTGCTCAAAACTATTATACACATTTTTTCTATCAACTCCCACCTTACCTTATTGGACCAAAAGGAGCACCTATAATCACCTATCCAGCCTGTGTGGGTTATTCTTCACCTGGGTAACCAAACTCCACTGGACTAAAAGCCTCAGGATATTTTTTGTATGTCTCTTAATATTTGTGTCCTATGATATTTTGCATATGTTAATCTTATACAACCTTAAGGTATACTACATTAAATGTTAGGTTTTGCCAGCAGCCATATCCCCCTCCCCTCTAGTTTCATCCACTGAAACACTCCACTGCCTCTACCTGCACCTCTGTAGCCCCTATCTACGTCACTTTTCCTTATAAACCTTCCTTCTCAATACCTTATTTCTATCATCCTTTTTCTGTTCTCATTACTGCAGACAACTCTCTATAGATTTAATTCCAGCTCCGGCCACTAGATGGCAGTCTCTACTCTCCACTGATTCTTTTCACCCTTTCTCTTCTTACCTTCTACCTAAACCCTTTTTAGGACTATTGCACTCCTTTACGTCGAATTCTCTCTGTTTCTCCCTTGGTCTCTCTTCTTATTGTTTTACTTACCCTGTTACCTTCCCTAGTTTTCCCTCTACAACTTTACCTTCTCTTCCTCCTGTATTTTACACCCTATGCTTCCCCACTGACTTAGCCCTTTTACCTGTCTTCTATTAGCAATACCTGGACTTCTCTATAACTTTTCCTTTTTCTTATACCTTTCTGACCTCACTTACCTCCAGTTCTGATTGTTTCCCCTCCTTCTCTTTTCTTTAGCTGTTTCTTCCCGCTCCGTTCGCCCTGCGGGCTCACTCCGCTCCCCTCCCTACCCCCAATTCCCACCCACCCCCAGGGGTCCTACATTTAACTAACCTCTAGACACACCTCCTACTTCTTACACCCAATCACACTCATCCTCAATTTTGTGTACCACCCTACAATTAGCCACACCTACTTACCTATTATAACCTGCCCCACCTCTCTCTTATTAACACACCTGAAATAATACAACCACTACCAACTCCCCCAAATCCTCACAGCACTTCAGCCTACAAAATACCATCAAACCACATTCAAACTTACAACTAATTTATCATGACTACAGCTACCTTCCAGTCACAATTGAAATTACCTATCTCCTTCTTACTATTATTCCTCCTCATCACTACTTACTTCTTAACCTCCTATGAACACTCCATAACTGTTTCCCTCTCCCTTCCATCAAAACATACCAGTACAACTGCTATATCCACAACTCCAACCTTCTTACACACATCCACACAATCCATCTACCTATTTGCCAAATACCACAGGCTATTACACTACAAAGTACCAAAAAATAAAACAAAGAAAATATTCGACACCCTCCTAAAATATAAAGTTGAAAACTACTTTACACTACTCCATCTACTACTAGACGGTGACATACACCCCAACCCAGGCCCTCAAGCTACTACTACAAAACTCACAAAATCATATCAAACCCCTCTCTATTTCATCCACTACTCACTCTAACTTATTAACCTTGGCCCATCTCAATATACGTAGCATCTGTAACAAACTTAGTCAACTCCATGCCCTATTAGATGTACACAAATTTGACATTCTATGCTTATCAGAAACTTGGCTAAAACCTTCAATTAAAGACATTGAAATCACCCCACCAGGATACAACATTGTTAGACTTGACCGTACCTCCAGGAAGGGAGGTGGAGTAGCTATTGTATATAAAACTGACCTGAAGCTTTCTCTTCTTGACCTTACCCTTACCCAAACAAATAATGCTGAAATAATCTGCTCCAAAATTCAAATTAATACTACTAAAGCAATAAACATCATCTGTGCATACCTCCCCCCTGGAAATAACATCCCTACATTAGAACAACTTCTTGAACAACTCTCTAATAACCTCCCCCAAGAAACACTAGTCCTTGGGGACTTCAACATTGATTGGAAATCTTGTAACAATGCTACCCCTACTTCCCATATAAACCTTTATGGTTTCAAACAACTAATTGATAGTCCTACTAGAATCAATAATAAGAGCAAAAAAGAAACCACCCTAGACTGGATTCTTACCAATTCTCCCCTACAAACCTACCAAACTGGCATTCTTCCTGATGACCTTAGCGACCACTCCCTCACCTATGTCATTAGGACTAAGACTAATCTAAACTTACCTACCTCTCAGAGAACACTATATTCAAAAAAAAAATTTAATCCTGAACAGTTTCTAACAGAACTCTCACATTATAACTGGACCCCTCTAAAACACCTCTCTCTTAACAATGCCGTTGAACATTTCAACTCAGCATTCCTCACAATCTTAAATCTACATGCCCCTAGTCGTACCATTAGAACAAAGACCAAAATAGCACCCTGGCTAACCACTAATACTAAACAAAAAATCAAACTGAGAAATAAATCTTGGAAAAAATGGCGTTCCTCTAGAAACCCAACAGATCATGAAACCTTTAGAGAGCTTAGAAACAATACCAAAAAAGCCATCCTCTCTGATAAACAGAATTATTACCTCGAACTTCAGCAATCCACCAAAAAGGAACCAAAAAAGTTCTGGTCTACTATCAATAATCTACTTACCCCAGGCAAAGTAGTCACACCAAACCCACAGGATTTAGACCCTGATAATCCCTCGTTAATAGCTAACAACTTCAATACCTTCTTTACTTCTTCCATACAAAGTCTAGCTAACCACTTATCTCCGATGCTTAGCTGCTCTTAAGTAACTTAAATAATTCCCTTCTTCCTCCAACTTCAACCCATACCCACCTCATACATTCAATCTCTCTTACAAAAACTTAAACCCACTACCCCCTCAGCAGATAAACTTCCTGCTGAATTCCTTCAAATAGCAGCTAAATCTATTGCCTATCCTGTTTCTATCCTAATAAATAGATCCATAAAAGAAAGTACTTTTCCATCAATTTGGAAGATATCACATATCATACCCTACACAAAGGAGGCAAATCCACTGACCTTTCTAACTTTCACCTATAGCACTATTATCTCCACTAGCTAAAATCATGGAAAATGTATACATAAACAACTACTTAACCATCTCCTCCAAAACAACCTACTAGCTAACACTCAACATGGATTTAGACCTTCACATAGTACTACTACTGCACTACTTTCCTTTACCAACACCATCAACTGTAACCGTAACAACAACAAACTAACCTCTTCTCTTTTCTAGACCTGTCTAAAGCCTTCGACATGGTCAACCATACACTTCTTCTTCACATATTACAATCCCTTGCCTTAGAATTCTCTTCCTTAACCTGGTTCTCATCCTATCTTGAAAACCGACAACAAGCAGTACTATGGAAAAATTCTCTATCTGCTCTACTACCCATCTCTTTAGGAGTACCTCAAGGATCTATACTAGGCCCACTCTTATTCACTATCTTTATTAATGATCTTCAATCATCTATCCAAAACACTACCTGTATACAATATGCAGATGATTCCACCATTATTTGTACAGCCTCCACTCAATCTGAACTCCAGTCACTGACACAATCTACCTTTTCTACCGTCGAACAGTGGTTCTCAAAAGATGTCTACTACTCAACCCCAAGAAAACAAAACTTTTACTATTCTCACCTACCCACAAATCTTCTCAACTAAACTTTACTATTACTGCAAGTGACAACTCCCTCATCTCCCCTGACTCTACTACTAAACTACTTGGTGTCACTATTGATAATAATCTCAGCTATGATTATCACATCAATAACACTATAAAAGCAGTTAATAAAAAGATCGGTTCACTGTACAGAATTAAACCCTTCCTTACTCCAGAAGCATGAACCACCTTAGCACAATCACATCTTATCTCTACCCTACTGTATGCTTCCTCCATTTACACTAACCTCTCTAAAACCAACCTTAGGAAACTGTCTACATCCTACCATAACATAGCACGTTTTGCCACAGCATCTCAGTATAGAACACACCACTGTATAAACTTAAAACAGTTACACTGGTTGGAACTTCCTAATAAACTCATCTATCAACAACTAGTAGTAACACATAACATTCTATATCAACCATCTAAGACACCTGCTCTTAATAACCTCTTGACCCCCTATAATAATTTGAAACAGCTAAGCCTACAAAAGCTACAAGTCAACACAACCAGAATCACAAATTCTGCAGGTAACTGCCTTTTCTCCAACTCAGTAGGCAAAATATGGAATAATCTCCCTCACACATTACTGCTCTTGGCTCCTTACATCTCTTTAAAAAACAACTTTTTTTACATCTAACCAACTTCTGGCTTTGCTCTTGTACCAACCCAGACTAATCTACTTTATTCTTTTTACTATCAGAATTCCTTATTTCAAATCTATCTTTCTCTGTCATCACAAATGACATTACAACTGTATGACTGTACTGTTTCTACTGCTCTCAAAAAAAAAAAAAAAAAACAGCCTGTTATAATTATGTATTTACATTTTAAAATATGTATTTACCCTATTCTCGCATAATATTACTGTAAACAATTAATGCCTTTCTCAATACGAAGATAGTACTATGTGTTTTGTATTACTTTATCTAAAATAATATGTATGCATTGTTGCTCACTGTCTGTTTCTCACGCATTTATTGTAATTGTTTAATCTCTATAACCTTATTTTAATCTGTGGAGCTTTTCTCCCCGGGCCTCCACTGAAAATGGAAATTATCCAGCTGGACTAGCCCGGTCAACAAATGTAAAATAAATAAAATAAATAAAAATAAATAAAATAAAAATGATACACTCCAAGTTGGTTGGAGTAATTGTAACATAACTGTGTCTTACAAATGTTATATAAAAGCCAAAGATCAGAGTACTAGTTGTAGCACGATTTATGAGTCATATTTAAGCTTAATGAGAACAACGTTGAAAGATGTGCAGAAACATCCTGAATTGTATAAACAGTTGTCTGTTATAGACAGGAAAATGTTTCATTCAGAGTTAACCCGTAGCAGTACTAAAGTAGAAAATTGTTATTTTGTTTGTGGGAAAAAAGCATATCAATGGTTACCTGAGAATTGGTCCGGCAGTTGTTTTTTGGGTTATCTGGTTCCAGCCATAAGACATACTGCAGAATTGCCTCTGGGTAAGATACAAAATGTAAGAGATATAGCTCGAAGAACTGGGAACTCAGTCGAGAAACCTACTAATCCAGTGGGTAAAATCGAAGCTGGTTGGAAAGATCATTCATCCGTAAGAGATAAAGGAAAATTGACTCATATGGACTTGAGTGACAGTGTTATATCCTGGGCTGGAATAATCCCAGCCTATGGAGCAGTCAAATCAATCTGGGAACTGAGGAAGTTGTCAAAACCTCTTGAAGTAATGAGCAATGCGACTTTTCCGCTCTCGAACATGTGACTGATGAACTGAATGCAATGAGAACTGTTGTGCTACAAAATCGAATGGCTCTTGACTGCACCCTGGCAGCGAGAGGTGGTACGCGCGCGCTTATCAAAGAAGAATGCTGTGCGTAAATACCAGATAAAAAGTACGAGATCAACGACCACCTAGAGGTAATACAGCAGGTATCAGCCATGGCGGAACCAGGCCCAAACCCACTGACGAACTTTTTCCAGAATCTATTTTGTGGATGGGGTTCAATCCTAATGAATATCTTGATTGCCATTTGTGTTGTTTTGCTCATATTGGGAGCATGTGTCTGTTGCGGGATACCTTGTATGAAAGGATTAGTTAGGGACTTTGTTGACGTATCTGTAACCGAGACTATGTATCAAGACCTGGAGTTGAATCTGTTAATACCAAATGAAATTCTTTCTGAAATGTAAAACAAATGACTTGCCTAGTTAAAAGTTCCAGAGAGGAAGAGGCTAGGGAATGAAATAATGTTGTTTATGTTTCTGGATAGAATAAAAAGCATTAAAAGGTCGGAGAATGTTAGAAAAATATATATCTAAACATATATGAAGTGCTAGTTTAGAAGCAAATAGTATATAATGCATTTTATTCTATTTTACAATATGGCAGTAGAAATGATCTTGCATGTAATTGCCTGAAGCTTAGCTGCAGTGTGATTGAACTCTGACCCTGGCAGTAACCAGTTCAGCAGGCTTATGTCTTTCAGCATTAATTATCTGCTGGGTTACAGAAAAATAAATGTATGTACATGTATATCTTTCTTCCTTCCACTGAGGAGGATGGCCTTGTGAGCTCTATTGAAGATAGAGTACAGCTGCTTACCAGAGAGACAAAGGAACGTATTAAGAAATGAACTGACTATTGTATTCGAACAGGCTTGGAACCTGAAAGAGCAACATTTACAGAAGGATATTGTAATTGACCAGGTGCCTTGCAAGGCTGTGTTATTCTCATGGGAAAACTTTTAAAAAGCATTACCTCAGCACCTTCGTATGAATAGAATATTGTGGACTATAGTGATGTAAATGCCCTGTGACTGACCACGTCAGTAAGGTGGGCAAAAGCTGATTGTAAACACAATATAAACAAAGTTGCTTCCTGTATAGAGTCAGACAAAACTCTATACTTGTACTGCATAGTTTTTTGCCTCCTGGTGTACAGTAGTAAAACGTTTTGAACTTGAGCTTCCTGTGTTATTGACTGTCATTTTGAAAAGCCTAATGATTTTTACAGTCTGATTTTAACAACTTATTTGACAGATGTGTATGTCATAGCATGGGAATAGGCCAAGCCAACCACCACAATCGCCATGTGTACCACATACAAACAGCCAGTAACACGCAGTAGTAATGCATGAAGGCATACACGACTGTGGGAATAGCACAGGACATATGGCACGTGCCAATTGTAGATGCATGACACAAAACTCCAGGATGGGGCCCCCTGCAAAGAGGAACATGTGCCAACCCCACCTCCCACAGATGTACCGGCAGTGAAAACACATGCCAAACACACACCAACACTACCGTCCATCCCACGACAACGGAGGCTGGTCAAAGACCACCATGACGCTACGCACAAACAGGGACACGTGTAACCGTTGCCTTAACACCCCCCCATAGGCCAAAGAATAATAGAATGGACATATGCATGTAATGCTGTGAAGGATGTGTGGTAGTCCTCAGTATCACAGAGGTAGGGACACAGATACATTGTAATCAACCGTGACGTATGTGCACTGTAGACAGCATACCTGCAGGTAATACAGAGGTCAAGCACGTGCCACAGAAATATACACATGAGAAAGAGGATAGGGATAGACAAGTGTGAATGGGACAAACTATGAACATAGGTTCATAGGTCCATAGGTACAGAGTAGGCTATCTACCCAAGGTCAGCCATAACCCTAGGCCATAGTTAGGATTCCTTTGCCAACCCTCCGGTCCGGAGATAAAATGCCTATTATATTGCTGTACCTCTGTCAAGCAGTGACAATGATGTAATCCCTGGGGTATATCTGCAATCCCCCATCCAACGGACAAGATCCCCCCAAACAAGGCTAGCAAGGTTCTCTGCCTCACATGTACTGTGATGTAGATCCACAGCATAGTGAGTGTCTGGGTGACGTATGTGTCACTCCAACACATCCTATTAATGACCGTGTCAAGGTTCACGTCACCTGCCCTTGTGGTTCCGAGGGATGTAGATCCAGTAGGTGAAGCATAGTCATCAAATATGGTTCGACATGGCCTCGTATGTCAGGCACAGGTCAACACCGAACAAGAGGTATGTGACTGAATGGAGCAGGAGTCCTAACAGTGGGGCAGCATAACACAAATCCTTGACACCCTGCATCTGTCTGACGATTAACCTATGGGGCCTTCCCAGCTGCTGTAGGTGTCGGGTCAGATACCCTCCGAATGGGGCAATGTACTCAATCATAGGTGTAACACGTAATGAGTACAAGGAGATGATGACCTACCCTGATCTAGATTTTAATCCCTGCACGATCAGGTGGGCAATGTAGAAGTTCTACCTAACCACGATAGCAACGTGTGTGTCGAACGAATGGTGACCGACAACCTGGGTCACCAGATCCCTGGTAATTACCCCCGTGCTCAGTGGACTGCCACCCATATGCCAGACAGGGGTGACCTCGTTCTTCTCGACGGGTATGACTATGCATTACCTGGCATTTAGCTGTAGGTCATGTCCCTGACAGCAGATATACATATCTGGGAGGCCCCTTTGAAGGATATCTGTGTCAAATGTCTGTCCCACTATGGCACCCGGTTCGCAGTCATCTACAAACAATGTCAGCCATAACACCCCTGTGTGTGCTTGTACTGTGGAAATGTAGATGTAGAAAAGGAGTGGACCCAGGGCAGAGCCCCATGGGACACCGCCTGTGACAGGCAGTAAGTCCGACATGCTGCCAGCAACTATGACCACGTGGGTCGTGTCACCTAGCCAGTTTGCAACCCATCCTGCGATGTATGTGTTCACATCCAAGCCGATGGGTTTATCAATGATACCCGAGGGGGGTATTGTCTTGAAGGCCTTTGCCAGGTCGAGGTAGGCTGTATGGACTGCAAGACCCCCATCAATGGCCTCGGTGACTGTCCCTAAAACGTCAACCAGGATTTAAAGCATGAACGCCCTGACCAAGCCAAACTGGGTTGGATGCAAAGTATGCAGGTCCCCTATGTCATCATCTACGGGCCGCAGTATGATCCCTCCCCATGTGTTTGCAGATAAGTCTTCTCATGGTAATGGGACAGTAATAACCAGGGTCAGGGGAGGCACTGGCCCTGTGAAGTGGGACTACAGTGCGTCGCGACACAACTTGGGTACGTTACCTGAGGTGAGGCTAGGAATAAACAGCTGTCCTAACTGTGGGTCTAATTCCTCAATGAGATCGTGAAGTACACAGTCGGGACACCAGCTGGTCCCATGGATGCTATGTTCACTACCCTGGAGAGAGCATGTCCCACCAGTGCGTTACAGAACATTCGGGGACCACAAACCGCTGGTACAGACATCTCTCCATGTGGGGAGTGGCTGGAGATGTCTTCACCGAACCTGTCAGCCCGTATGTTGGCAATGTGTGTATGTTCAGTAAACTCCACATCATTGTGAACCCAGTCAGAGCATATGTGTGAGTTACCTCCCAGGTGTCCAGCATAGCAAATGAAGGCTGTATGATTGTCTGCCGAGTCCATGGAGATATATCTGTGGAACCTCCCCCAGGTGTCCAGGCAAAGGGGAAATTTTAAGGGCTGGATGCTCATGGTAGCC